>NC_045435.1:95763157-95898763 GCF_002776525.5 Piliocolobus tephrosceles | reverse complement strand
GCAAGCTCCGCCCCCCGGGTTTACACCATTCTCTGGCCTCAGCCTCCTGAGTAGCTGGGACTACAGGCGCCCGCCGCCTTGCCTGGCTAGTTTTTTTTTTCTGTATTTTTTTAGTAGAGATGGGGTTTCACTGTGTTAGCCAGGATGGTCTCGATATCCTGACCTCGTGATCCGCCTGTCTCGGCCTCCCAAAGTGCCGGGATTACAGGCTTGAGCCACCACGCCCGGCCTCTGGGCATTCCTTAACCAGGTCAGACTGAGATAAAATGAGCCATCACAGATGCTTTCCTCCCATGTGGTTCTGTGGTCTTCAGAAGGCCTGCCCCACTACTTCCCATCCCCAAATGTCTCCAGACATGCAGAGACCACGCTTGGCAGAAAGCAGATCCCTCCTACACACGGTTATCAGGAAGGAGAACTCCAAGAGGGAACACTGCAATTCCTTGTGCCCTATGCTGTCACATTCCAGAGCCATGGCTCCTGCCTAGCTCCAACCTTTCCATAGACGTCTTCCTTTGTATTTAAATTCAGAGAGACACTCTGAGCCTACTGGACTTACTCTTCGAGACTTAATCCTCCAAGACTTAAGAGGGAAAGATGTATTTTCCAACAAAGGCAGAAACTTTCAGTGATGAAGAAATGATTCCTCAAACCATACTCTGAGAGCATGGATGTGTGCAGAGTGTTACCATGCAAAGGGAGGTATTTCTGCTTAAGAAGATGCTGCCCCTTCCTTTGTATGTAAGGAGGAAAGGGCTCTGGCATTGACTGAGATAATGTCTATAAAGCACCTGGTATTGTGCTCTTCACTTACAGGGTCTCTGTAAATAAGAGCTCCTTTCCCAAGTCCTATCCTTTTCTCCTCCCTCCACCCCCACCAGGAAGATCTTTTTTCTGTAAAGCAGGCAATTGTCACACTTCTTCCAGGGGGAGTTTGCATTCTAAACCTTCTCTGCATTTGCAGGGTGATTAAAGAAGGGGCAGGAAGATGGAAACCAACTAAAGGCTGATAGATACCCTAAGGAAGCAAAAGGGAGCATAAAAGAAAAACTTATCTTTGGCTTAGATTTTGCAAGTATTTATTGCACATCTTCTATGTGCTAAGCATTATGCTAGCTTTCACATTCTATGAGATGAATATTCTTTTAATAATAATAATTATAGCAGCTAGCATTTATTGAGCATTTACTATTTACCAACTGTTGTGCAATGTGCTTTACACTACTATTTAATTTTCATGTAATCTGAAAAGGTATATGTTTTTGTTATGCCCATCTTACCAATGAGAAAATGAGGCTTGGGGAGAACTATGAGTCCCAAATCCCACCTGTGTCAGTGCCTTATTGCTTTGGTCCTTTAGACCAGAGGGCTTGTTATTGTGGCTCAGAGGCTCTGGATGTTGTGGCTGTGTAACTCTGAGAAACCTGTTATGAGGCTCCGATGTTATTTGTGTTTTTGAAGGCACTGACTAGCTCTGAATCAGAAAGGAAATAGGCAACAAAAAGGATTTCCCTGTTGTAGGCAGAGCACGTCAGCTGTATGTGAGACACCGAGACACCCTGAGCAGAGGAACCACCTTTGCCTCATCCCCCTCATTGCTTGAGCTCCCTGAGATCCCATGGCCCTCTTCAGTCCAGATGGTTTTTGACAACCCCAGATAGGGTTTTATGTCACTCAGTGTGTCAGTGTAAGACCGTCACTATCCTTAGCGTCAGGCAAAGAGCTGGAAGGCAGGAGGTGATTTCCTCCCATGTCATTTCTCTCATCCAAGCTTTGAAGGGTGAAGTTTATATTTTACTCTATCCTGAATTCAGACACAATCCCACTGACCACCACTGAAGAGATTTCCCAAATGCATGGATGTGACTTCTATCTCAGCAATCCCTTCAAGACCTAGAAGTCCACAAGTCCTCTATAGACCCTCCCATCCTATCTACTTGTTGTTTCTGCCCATTCAACCAGGGAGAGGTACAGGGTATCATTAAAGACTCTTAGCCTTGGCTACTTGAAGTGTGATCCATAGACCAGTGGAGTCAGCACTCCTTGTTAGGCCTCCAGAATCTCAGGCTGAATCAGAACTTATTTTTTTAACAAGATCCCAGGTGGTTCACATATATATTAGAGTTTGAGAAGGACTGTTAAGCCAGTGGTTCTCAAACTTGGCTGCATGCTGGAACCATCTGGGGAGTTTTTAAAAATACGAGTGCCTGGTCCTACCCCCTGGAGATTCTTATTTTCTTGGTTTGGAGGTTGCTTGGGTAAAGAAGTAGTGAAAGGTCCCCAGTGATCCCGGTGTGCTGCTGGGCTTGAGAACCACTGGCTTAGAGAATTGGATAACACCTACTTTAACTACACTGATGAAATCTAGACGAGTGACCCCCTTGTGCGCGTCCTATCACTTAGAGTGCCGAGGGTGATTCCCCTCCAGGACTCTGATTCCAGAGCCAGCTCTGCCTCCTCTCTCCCTGGCAAGGAGGAGCAGGGACCTCTCTCTTCTGCAACAAAGGGGGCTTCTTTGGCTTGTTTCATGGGAAGATGGGAGGTGAGGGAGCAGTAGTTTCCAGCCGGAGTGCTTTCACTGCCATGTGGCCAGGTAGCCACAGGCCCTGTCAAGAAAGAAGGCATTACTGGCTAGTGCATCGGAAGATCAAAAGTACTTGAACCCCTTTCCTGAAGGATGGAAAAGCAGTGAAAGGAGTCAGGCTTGGCTGCTGCCTGGCCATGCTTTTATGGGAAAAACAGAAGTTATGGGATGGGAGGAGCATGAAGAGTGGGTGTTGCCGGCCCTCCTGGCATCACAGCTTGTGAACTGTAGCAGTGATAGGCAGTCTGCTCTCTTCACTGGCCCTACCAGGTCCCGAGATCCCTGCAGAGGCGCTAAGAGTTCACCCACTGCAGAGGCTCCACCTCGAGGCAGTTTCCTGTGGGCAGTTATTTTGGGAACAGGAACTGGATGTTTGGGAGGAAGAGGGGTAGCCAAGGGCCTGGAGGCAGGCGGTGGAGAGGTGAGGCCCAGCAGCTCAGCAACACTGAAAGGGCTCCAATGTCCAGACACCCAGGCAGCTTCCACTTGCCTCCACTCCCGGGACAAAGGCGCAGTCACGTGACCGCTGGGGCTGCGACTTGAAAGAGCTCCCATTGTCCATGCTGCCTCAGGTTTCAGGGAACCAGACGCTGGGAGGACGGACTTTTTTTTCTTTTTTCTTTCTTTTTTCTTTTTTTTTTTAAGTAACAAGGGCGAAGGCCAACAGCATTTTCGACTCCGGAAGTGGGGTCTACACATGCACACACGCCAAACAGACTTCTCCAAGTTTGTTTTTCTAACACATTGGAAACCACACAGTTCAGGAGAAAATGCATCTCACATGCTGTAGCCTGCTTTCCCGGAACGTGTCCAGAGACTGCTGTGTCAACACTGCCAAACTCAGCAAGCCGCCCTCCCAAAGGAATGGTGTGATTTGCCAAGGAAAAAACTCAACCCAGAGCCTGGGAGGAGGGAGCAGGAGGCAGGCAGCTGGGGGGGATTGCGCATAGTTCAAAGGGAGGGTGGGCTTCCAATTGGACAAGGTGCTTCCCCGATTACACAGCTGTCACTGACCCCTCCAAAGGCCACCGCTGCATCCCCTTGGACTCCCTGTTCCCAGACAGGGCTGCATTTGTGTGCTCAGCTGCTGACTGTCCTACTCTTAAAGCACTCAGGGCGGGAGTGTGCGGAGGGAGGAATGAGGCTGGGGTTGAGGATGTTTCTCAGCCTAAGTTCTGCCCCGAGGCAGCTTGGCGGAAGAGGAAAGGGCTTTGGCCTCACTGAGACCGATGTAAATGTAGCTCTTAGGTCCTAGCTGCATTTCCCTAAAACAAAGATGAGCGCTTCCTCTTTGCAGAGACATTGCAAATAGAAACGACGCTAAGGATGGCGAAGGTGTTTACTACAGGGCAGGGGCATAACAGGTGCTTACTGAATATCCGTTTCCTCCTACCGGTTTGTCCCTGGAGGTTGAATGTAGGGTTCTGCCTCTTTTACTTGATTTTCAGGAAATAGAGGACTGCTCCCCATAAAGGACTGTCTTGGATATGGAATTTCACAGTTAAAGCAGCCCCCCAGACACTAAGTACAGTGACGAAACTCCTTTTCTTTCTCCCCATGGAATATAAGCCCCAGTTCTACTGGGAGGCAGGAAACATCGTCCAGTTTGTGTAATGACTCCAGTCATTGTTAGGGTTAACTTAGGATCTGCAATTTGCAATTTGGTCACAGTCTAGCCCGAAATACTGTGGGATTTCTTGCCTCTTCCCCTGTTTTGTCCTAACTTAGTCTCTGAGGAGCAGGTGGTGACTGGAGGTCTTAGTGACTGGATGTGTGGGAGGGACTGGAGGTCTCCATGATTGGATGTGTGAGAGGGAGCAGCCACCTTGACCTCTTCTGCTTTGGGTGTCTGCATGCAGGGTGGTAACCACCTTCTCCGTGCAGGTGGACTGGACATGGGCAGTCTGCTGAGGAGTGTTGCTCGTGTAATTTACACTCTGGGTGTGGCAAGTGGGTGGTCTGGTTTCCAAAAATTTATCTTAGAATCAAATCAGTCATGCTTCCCTTCCTCTACCTATCCCAACCAACATATAAGCTGCATCCTTTTTTGGTGCTTATCTTCCTGAATTTACCTCACTCATCTGGCAACTTTCAGGAGCATGCTGACTCTTTCTGCTGGCTATGTGGGACCTGCAGAGTCTCCTCCACGCCACTTGGGGGCTAAAGACAGCCTGATGCCTGCCTCCTGTACCTCTCCTGTACCAGCTCTCTAACACTCTGCTGGCTCCAATGAGGTAGTTCCATGAGATTGCCACTGTCAGAAACCTCTGGAAGAGAAGCAAAGGCCTTCCTCTTCTCTCTCAGCTGTCCCCAGCCCTCATGAGGAACCCTCTCCCATTTCTTGCTCCTTCCTTTGATGATGATGATAATGATAATGATGATGATGATGATGATGATGACAACCTCTGTGTGTGTGTGATGGAATGTATCACTGCTCATTCTTGATCTTTAAACTCTTCTCTCCTCAGGCAGAGGGAAAACCTGTCTCTTGCTACCTCTTTGCATCAAGTCTGTCTAGTCTCAAACTCAGAGCTGTGTTCTTTAGCAACTTTAGGGTTAGGAGTCTCTGCTCTCAGTGCTGGGGGGATGTCTGCAGCAATGGATGATCCTGATTTTAGTTTCCATTTGGTGGAGAGTCCCAACAAGAAGCCACCAGGGGTCATGAAGGAGCACATTTAATGAATATCTCACTTATCAACCTGTCAGTTATGTCATTTTAAAATTGACTGGTTTCAGGTCCCCTCTCAAGTTGTTCACTAGCTACTGGCAACCATCTCATGGTATGACCTTGAGCACATTGCTTCAGATTTCTGAGCTTCGATTTTCCAAGGCTGGATCATCTCTAAGTCCCCTTCCAGCTCCAAACTTCTAACATGTATGTGTTTGAGATTCTGGACAAGCCTCTATGTGCTGAGCTCTGGCATCCATATGAAATACAGGGAGTCCCCATCAGACTTCAATTTCTCTAGTAATGGAGGGGAGGTCTGGTATAGATTAAATATAATCCACTGATAATCCAAAACCCCACGTTAGCCTTTGGTTTTGATCTCATGTATTAGAGCAGCGAACAAGCTACAAAATTGACCAATTTGAATTCTACCTGTCCCTTTCCCTTCTATCCTCTCAAAGACATGCTAATTTGATCTGTAATGTGGCCAAAGGGCAGACAGTAGAAGGGAGGAGAAGCCAGAGGCATGAAAAATCCTCAAACTGGATCATCCACCCCCTGGATAATGGGCAGCTGCCTGAACAGAATGCTCAATGAGGGCTCATCTTTTTTCAAGCCAGCCCTGTCCCCATGCTGCAATAGCTATAATCTCCATGGCAAAATGCATTAAACCATTGAGTTCCTTAGACAAATTCCACCATTCCTCACTCAATTCACAGGCAGGCTAGATTTTTTGAAATTGAGAAACTGCTTAATTGTCATTTGGAAGTAGCAGGATATTTAAAAGACCTAACCAAAATGCCCGTCTGGGGATCCAGGAACCTAGTTTTCTGCTATCTGGATAAGTAAAAGCAAACAGAAACTTGCATAAATTTTTCATGATTGCCTCCATAATTATAAATGTTTTTCTATGAATACCCCTTAAGCTATAAATGTACCCCACTTGTAAATATTGCTATGACCTCCTCTGGTCTCTCTCTACACCATAATCTCTTTGGAGTGCTGGAAGTACCCATTTTTGCTAACCATAATCTCTCTCTCTGTATATCTCAGTTCATATCTTTGAAGAAGGAAATTTGATTGGCTCTTGGCTTGACAATGGATAGGCTGCCTTTGGGTCAGAGGAGGATGTTTGCTCTACCCACAGTCCCTGCCTGGACAAGGCTGCTCCATGTACCTTAAAACTATGACAACAGGTACTTAGACTAGGAGTGGATAGCTGAACTGGTCTGCGCTTACAAAATTCTTGGACTCTATGGCAAGAGACTAAACCAGCATGTAGCAAGGTCCTTCCCCGCTGTGAATAACAGGTTAGACTACACGAGACTCTGAAGGTCCCTCAAGTTCAAATGTTCTGTAATTTCTTTCCTAAGCCTAAAGATTCTTACAGTCTCTTGAAACCAGATCCCAGCAGAGATGAGGACTCACCAGGATATAGTGCCTGCCATGGAGCAGACTGGAGGCCAAGAGACTCTAAGCCAAGGTTAAAGAAAGGACTGGGAGTTAACAGGAATGCATAAAAGTCAGGGCCAGAACTGTGATGACTGTGGCCATCAGGAAGGGGAAACAATCAAAGATCAGGTCTAAAACTGGTGTCACAGATGTCTTGCTAGGGCTGGACACCTGTATGCTTCTGGCATATGGAATTGGATACCCCTTGTCTCTACCCTCTGATTTATCTTGAGGCTGAGGAACCTCCTTGGAAAAGATTCAAACTCTGCTCACAGTTGGAGTGAGACCCCACTCAGATTTCCTTTACCTGCTTTCGCACTCCTCCCCCAGCTCCTGTAAGTGGCTCGAGAGAATTGCCTTTGGCTGAACCTGAGGTTTTGCATCGCAGTCCCAAAAGGCAGCACAACTAACTTCTATAGGGCTACAAAAGGCTAGCTCCCAGCCCATTTTTGGGACAAGACTGAGGCTGGTATCCATCTGAGACCACATCCTTGATTAGCTGCTTTCTCATTCCGTCCTGTTCCCCTTCTCCTGAAGAGCTTCTTTCAATAAATTGTGTACCTTGAAATTCCTGTCTCAGGTTCTATTTCTAGAAATCCTGACCTAAGTGATGTTTTGTTGTTTAATACTGGGGAAAACTTGTATTTGAAAGATTCTAAGGAGACTGCCTTTTTAATACCTGCTTCTTTCACGTCTTTGGGATCTTTCATTCTAATAAGGGGAAAATGTGTTAATTCACCAACATGGTAGTTTTGTTGACTGTTACGGAATAAGATAACCACTGCTCTACAAAGGTAATTTATTTAAAGCAGAAAGGTACTTTTTTTTTGGTGTTAAGAGATATTTTAATTTAGTATGCTGTGACAAAAATTTGTATACTAGCAATTAGGTTTAAAAAAGGTATTTGTGTTATTTTGAATTGCTTCCCAAACACACAAATTAATAGAAATTGCTTAAATACTTCGATACAGGCTTTTATTTTTATTAATTAATTTATTTTTTAAGATGGAGTGTCACTCTGTGAACCCGGCTGGAGTGCAGTGGTGCGACCTTGGCTCACTGCAACCTCCGCCTGCTGGGTTCAAGCAACTCTCCTGCCTCAGCCTTCCAAGTATCTGGGACTACTGGCATGTACCACTACGCCCAGCTAATTTTTATATTTTTAGTAGAGATGGGGTTTCAACATGTTGGTTGGCCAGGATGGTCTCGATCTCTTGACCTTGTGATCCACCCGCCTCGGCCTCCCAAAGTGCTGGGATTACAGCCATAAGCCACCATGCCTGGCCCTGTATAGGCATTTTTATTGTGGACATTTCTTTCTTTTTTGTTTTCCTTATAGCCCTCTTTCCCTTTCCTTCTTCTCCTCCTCCTCCCCTTCTTTATCTTTCTCTCCTTTAGGTTAGCTATTACCTTCTTATTGCTATACTCATCTCAAAAATTTCAGCTCCTTGAGTCATCCCAGTTGTATATTTTCTCACAAAAGGCCTGTATTCACGTCTCTTCCTTCAAATAGTGATCTCAAGCATAGTTCCTGCCCTTAAGAAAGAAGCCCCCTTTCCTGACTCACCCAACCAGGCTGCTGCAAGCTTTCCCATGACTGCTTTGGGTTCCGAGTGGTTCCTCTGCTCGTGCAGCTGTTTCATCCGGTTAGCCAGTGCAGCCTTACTGTGCCTCCCCTTTCTCTTAGTTTCAATCCCCTAATCCTGCCTCATACCCAAGGCTTTTCTTCCTGCTTGGTTCTCCTTATAGTGGTAATGGCTGCTCCATGATAGTCATTGGTGACCATTGGTGAGAACAAGCGCAAACAGGTCTAGAATTGCTTTATGGGTCAGTGTATCAATTTTCTATGGCTGTATAACAAATTACCACAAACTGAAGGATTTAAAATATTTAGGTTGGTGAAAAAGTGATTGCAGTTCTTGCCATTACTTTTAATGGCAAAAACCACCATCAATTTGTACCAACCCAGTAATATCCATTTGTTAGCTCATGGTTCTGTAGGTCAAAATTCCTGGCCCATTTTGACAGAGTTCCCTGCTCAGGTCCCACATTTAAGGGGTCCTTCTTATCTGGAGGTTTTGGGGCTGGGGGGTGGGGTGGGCAGAAATCCAAGCTCATTCTCATTGAACTCATTGGCAGAGTCTAGTTCCTCAGTTACAGGACTGAGGTCTCCATCTTCTTGCTAGCTGTTGACCAGGACTTGTTCTCAGCTCCTAGAGGCCAGCTGCCCACTGCATGCCATATGACCCCTTCATCTTCAGGTAGGCAGTGGAGACTGTCCCTTGCAATGATTCCCTCTTATATTAATATATTGGGTCTCTTATATCCCCTGTCTCTAATCTCAAGACCCAGATTTGAAGGATTCATGAGATTAGATCAGGCCCACTTGAATAATCTTCCTTTCTTAGAATCAACCATGGCATATAATGCAACTTAATCACATGAACAATACCTGCAACTCTTTGCCTGAGGACTTTGATCCGTCCATGTGGGAACAAGCAAGAAGTGTTAGGGACCCCCAAGAGCAGCCATCAACCAATAACAGCTGAAAACTCCAGCTTTCCTGCCCTTCAGTTCCTAACAGGCCATGGACTGGTCTGGTACTGGTTTGTGGCCTGTGGGTGGGGACCCCTAACCTAGGGTATCAGGTGGAAGAAATTGCTAAATGGCAAAGGATTCAAGATGTAATTTGGCTGCTTCTAATGGCCTACAAGCAGATACAGGAGTAAATAAATGAGTTAAAGCTGAACTTAAAAGAGAAGGAGAATATAAAAATTTGGAAAATTTGCAGACTGGCCATGTGATAGAGAAGGAAAAAACATTTTCAGGAGAGGAATTCAAGCAGTCTGTGGAGCAACCACTTGCTGGAGAGATCAGTGTAACTAAAAGGGAGCCAAGTGCTAATATCCAAGACAGTGAGGAAAAGGCCTCAAAGGCATTTCAGAAATCTTGGAGGCAGCCCTTCCCATCATAGGCCCAGAGGCTTAGGTGGACTGAATGGCTTCCAAGGGCCAGGGCCTGGGTGCCATTGCCCTGAGCCACTTTAGGAGGCTTCCCTCCCTATCCCTGCTGCTCCAGCTGCAGTTCAAAGGGCCTTAGGCACAGCTCAGGCTGCCACTTTGGAGGGTAATCCTTGGTGGATTCCATGTGGTAGTAAGCCTATAGGTGCACAGAATACAAGAATGAAGTAGGGTTGGCAATTTTTATGTAAATTCCAGAGTATGTCTGAGAAAGCCTGGCTGCCCAGGAAGAAGCCTACAGTAGGGTTGGAGCCCTCACACAGAATCCTCACTAGGGCACTGCCTAGTGGAGCTGTGGGAAGGGAGCCATTGTCCTGCAGACTCAAAAATGGTAGAGCCACCGGTAGCTTTTATTCTGGTCCTGGAAAAGCCACAGGCACTCAACTCCAACCAGTGAGAGCAACCATGGTCTCTGCACCCTGCAACTACAGAGGCAGGGCTTCCCAAGGCTTTAGGAGCTCACCTTTTGCACCAGTGTGCCCCAGATGCAGGACATGGAGTCAAGGGAGATTATTTTGGAGCTTTAAGGTTTAATGTCTGCCCTGCTGAGTTTTGGACTTGTATGAGTCTTATTGCCCCTTTTATTTGGCCAACTTCTCCCATTTAAAATGGGGATATTTACCTGATTTCTGTTCCACCATTGTATCTTGAAAGTAAATAACTTGTTTTTTACTTTACACGCTCATAGGTAGAAGGAACTTACCTTGATTCTCAGATGAGACTTTGGACCTTAGACATCGGATGTTGATTTGATACTGGAAAAAGTCTTTGGAAAATTATTGAGAAGGGATGGTTGTATTTTCCAAAGTGAGAAGAACATAAGATTTGGGGCCCCAGGGGAAGAATGATATAGTTTGATTTGGATGTTTGTCCTCTCCAAATGTCATGTTGAAACATGATCCCCAATGTTGGAAGTGGGGCCTAGTGGGAAGTGTCTGGGTCATAGGGGCAGATCCCTCATGAATGTCTTGGTGCCCTCCTTGTGGTAATGAGTGAGTTCTTGCAAAATCTGGTTGTTTACAAAGCGTGTGACACCTCCCCACTCTCTCTCTGTCTTGCTACATGGTACGCTGGCTCCCCCTTCACCTTCCACCATGATTGTAAGGTTCCTGAGGTCCTCACCAGAAGCCAAGCAGGTGTTGGTGCCATGCTTGTAACAGCCTGCAGAACTCTGAGCCAAATAAACCTCTTTTCTTTATAAATTATGCAGCATTGGATATTCTTTTATAGTGATGCAAAATAGATTAAGATACCTACTGAGCCACCAGCTTGAGCAATGTGTATGGCCAAACTCTACTTTCCAAAGGAAGCCCTTCATTATAAGACAGCCTTACATGCTAGAAAATCCTTCCTTGGAATGATCTGAAAGCTACCTTCCAGCAATTTCTGCTTGTTGGTACCAGTTCTGTGCCCTGGGCCAGAGAGAGGGGCAAATCTGTGTCCTCTGCCACACAGTCACCAGAGAAGACCTTGAAATGCTGAGGGGAACAATCTATTTAATCTGGGTAGCATCCCTTCCCATGCATGTAGATCCTGACTGAATCTCTATTCTTCCATGCCATGTGATTAGCTGTGCATAAGTCCCCATGGCTTTAAGTTCCTGACTCAGATAATGAAGTTAATTCCTCCCTGGAAGGAGAGACAAGAGGTCATCTGATCAGGAAGAGGGAATTGTCTTTGGGTCCTCTGGAGAGGCAGCTGCAGAACAGAGTGTGGTAATTAGACAGGAAATCTCAGTATCCCTAATGCCTAAAATGGCTAATTGAGGCAAAGATGTATTTACTGAGCCTTAAATTATATACTTAATTTTTTTTTACCACTACATAATAAGTGTAGACTTAGTCAAATAATATATAACCTCAAGAGACAAAAATAATTTAATAAGCAATTTTAACTTTGTTATCTCATTTAAACCTTTTAACACCCCTGGAAGATAGATTGAAATATTTTCATTTTATAGGTGGGAAAACCAGCCCTCAGAAGGCAAGTGTAATCAGCATACTCTCAGCAAGCTAGGCCGGCCTTACGCTGGGCAAGCTGGAATACAGTGCCCACTTACCCCTTGTGGAGAGGAATTTGGGAGAAGACCTGGATCTGGGGTTCTAATCCACATTCCACATGGACCATGCAGGGTAAATGCTGGCAATAGTTCCAGTTTCACAGTTGTAATTTGGAGCTTTGAATATCGTTGATAGCAAAATAGCAACCCCTCCCCCCAAATCCATGTCCTAATTCCTGAAATCTGAGAATATATTATCTTCTATGGCAAAGGGAACTTTACAGGTATGATTAATTTAAGGATCTCTGAATAGGAAAATTATCCTGGATTATCTGAGCCCAACATGATCACAACAGTCCTTATAAGAAGGAGGCAAGAGCAACAAAGAGAGATTTGAATATGCTATGCTGCTGACTTTGAAGAAGGGGGAAGGGATCACAAGCCAAGGAATGCGTGTGGCCCCTAAAAGCTGGAAAAGGCAAGGACATGCATTCTTCCCTTAGGCCTCCAGGAACAAAAACAGCCCTGCCAATACTTTGAGTTTAGCCCAGTGAGAACTCTGACCTACAGAACAATAAATTTATGCTGTTTTAAGCCAATTTATGGTAATTTGTTACAGCAGCAATAGGAAACTAATACAGTATACAACCATGGTTCCAACTCGCTTGCTACGAACTAAGGCACACATGAACAGATAACACATGTCAGCTTGTGTCTTTGGGTTCTGCAGAAGCAGACCCTCAAACCTATGTGAATGCAGTTGTTTATTTGGGAGCGTAAAGAAGCAAAGAAGACAGAGAGGCAAGGAAAGTTATTCTTGTTGAGCAAGTTACCACTGTGGTTAACTGGGGGTGAGGCTGACGGAGGGTCTTTGGGAAACAGTGTGGGATAGGCTGCCGAAATGTGCCACCTGAAGGGCAGGAAAGTTGGAGTTTTCATCTGTTATTGGTTGACGGCTGCTCTTGGGGGTCCCTAACACTTCTTGCTTGTTCCCACATGGACTGATCAAAGTTCTCAGGCAAAGACTTATAGGTGCTCACATTAAGCCATTGTTGTACAGGGGAATGTTGAGTGCTGAGGCAATATGTGGGCCCATTAACGTCTGCTGAGGCTGATTTCATTGAGAGTTTGCCAGAAAAAACAAGCTGCTCCTTATTCTGCAGATTCACGTGGATCCTTTCGGAGTTGACTTGGAATGTTGCCTTGGGTTCTGAAATCTCAGTTAAAGAACTGAAGGGCTTGGCCAGGGGCCATGGTTCATGCCTGTAATCCTAGTACTTTGGGAGGACAAGGCAGGCAGATCAAGAGGTCAAGAGATTGAGACCATCCTGGCCAACATGGTGAAACCCTGTCTCTACTAAAAATACAAAAATTAGCTGAGCATGGTGTCACGCGCCTGTAGTCCCAGCTACTCAGGAGGCTGAGGCAGGAGAACCACTTGAACCCATGAGGTGGAGGTTGCAGTGAGCTAAGATCGTGCCACTGCACTCCAGCCTGGCAACAGAGACTCTGTCAATAAAAAAAAAAAAAAAAAAGGAATTGAAGGGCTTGAAAACTCAGCACTTTTACTTCTTCCACCTGTCATACCTAAGGAATAACTGGATCATGTGGGCTGTGAACAGCTGACTCCAGCCACCAGCAAGAAGAAGGCATTTTATTTTTTTTCCTGGACTGTGACCTTTGACAACACAGCAGGGATTCCTGGCTGGGGATGGAGGGCATTTCATGAAGAAAAAGAGGAAAGTGTTTCATAAGGACTTGCTTAAAGAGGGAGCTAGACTGTGCCTTGACCAAGGCAGGGAGGAATAAAACTTAGGGAAAATCAAGATGACCTAAAATTTTAATGTAAAGAGGGAACAAGAGTCTCATAAAATACACTCAGCTCTGGTAAATAAATCAACTGAAATACAACTAGAAGGACGCTGTGTTCAGAAGAAAGGCAGACAGAATCACACTATAGAAGATGACCCAGAAACTCATGGATCCATGTGGAGAAACACAGTGGAGACTATTCTGGTGAGACTAAAATGTGGGAAGAACAATTGGTTTAGGAGTTTTAGCAGTGGGACTGGGACTGGGGCTGGGGCTGGGGCTAGAGTGTCAGCTCTCCAGCATTTTGCACAAGCCTCATTCTGCTGAAAACAGGGTATATTCCTACAGTGCCCTGCTGACAACTTCCACTCCTAGCCAGGCAGGGGAAGCCACAAAGGAAGAAAGATTATTCTGGAATTGATTATGACCACCAACAAAGAAAAACTAATTGGTAAAATGGAAGCGATGAAAGCTTTGCATAAAGTGACTGTTTTACCCCAGGATTCATAAACGAAATCTTAAGGGTGGTAAGAAAATGGGTTCTAGACTTTGGAAGGCAGATTTCCAAAACATTCCCCAAAAATGGATACAATCCTGTGGCTAGAAAATCTAATTGGTGATATGACATAAGAAAACATGGAGACTTTAAAGCTAAAATTATGACAATCCAAGAATATGTCACCTCCAGAAAGAAATGTGCCTGTACATGACGCTTTCAGATAAATTCTACTCTAGAGTATATAAGGAAAAGCTAGAACAAGGGGCACAGCCAAGGTATATTACAGAAGTAAGACATGGGCCAGGAGGGCTTCAGGAAGACTAACTTCCAGGAGAACCATTGACTACCCCAAATGCTCAAAATAGTAATAACAACTGAACATTTGCTGATCTCCTTCTATATTCCAATGACTGTGCAAAGCGTATTATCCTATTTTATCCTCATATCAATCTTTTGAGGTAGGAAGAGGACACTGAGGCTCCGAGTGACCAAGTGGCTGGTTCAAGTCACACAGCTAGTAAGCAGATTAAACAAAAATGTTGACAAGTAAGATGGATTGACAGCTAGTTCAACCTGGCTCAAAGAGCACTGCTTCCTGCCTCCAAATGAACCTGGAGAAAGGTTTGTAGTAGCTGTCAACTGGCTCTGTATTTGGCATAGTTGTGGGTAACATTTGAGTAAATGACCCTGATCTACATTTCATAAAGTCAGGAGGCACAGAGAAGAAATGTTGATAGATAAAGATTCAAAATTATTGCAAGCTGGACTTCTTAGACAAAAGGAAACTGGTGCTCATGCATAGGTTGAAGGGCCTTCTGAGGACATTTCTGGGGTGGTTTCCAGTGGGGGCCTGATAACCACGAACCTCACATAAGACAGGGTGTTGTGGCCAGTCTCATGAAGGCCTGGTGGTCTGACCATCTGCTTGGAGCTCCTGCACTCACATTTGTAACGGGGTCGCTTAAGACTGGGGGTGGCGAGGAATGGGGTACCTCATGTGGTGGCTCGATGGCAGTATCCCAGCTAAGGGTACCCCTTCTTGCTCCTGGATTCCACTATGTTGGGCCTCATTCTGCCTTCCCTTTCTGCAGCCTCACTGTCTTGCATACGCACCCTCCTGTCTTCCTTTTCAGTGTGATCCTCTACTTTCTGTTGTTGGTGTGTTTCTCATAGCTTTTTATCCATTGAAAGCCCCTCTTCTTATTTTTTAATGTGTTTATGTAGATATGTAATATAATATTTTTATGTTTTCTATCCTTTCTAGGATTTGGCCTAGGAGGGGCAAAATGTAATGTTTGCCCAGTCATTGAAAGCAGAAGTTGTTGCCTAAAATAGACTGTTGAAACTATCTCTGAAGTGTCTGTTTGAGAGCCATGGAAAATGGGAACATTAAGTGATTTAATTTCAAATCCAACTCAAAAAGCACAGAGAGCTGCTTATGCTCATTGCTCAAGTGACAGCCTTTTTCACAGACCCACATAGGTGCCTCCCTAGTCAAAGACTGAAAAGACAGTCACTATAATACTTCATCAAACACCTTCTAGACTTGGGGCAATTTTTTTCTTCATGAAGTCTTGCAGGAAGCCTTGGACTATCTCAAAAATATCCAGTGAAATTATAATAACTGGAGGCTGCAAAAACTAATCACATATTTTCATGATTACATAATGTTTTTATTTTTAAACATAGATTACAAGAGCCAAAACTTGATTTTTTCTGCACACTTATTTGAGCTATTAAAACTTATTATAAACGCCTTCTTTTCCTTCCTTCATTCCTTTTTCCCTTCATTCCTTCTTTTCTCTTTTTCTTTCTTGTATTTGCAAGAAACAATAAGAAAAGGGAAATTAAATCACATCTTCCTTATCTCATCTTATTATCAAGAATATGTTCTACAAATATAATGTGGCATAGTATCCAAATGTGGTTTTGCAGTTAGTAGAACTAGCAAGATTCCCAGGGTCCAATTTCATCCTTTGATATAAATGTCAGGAGATTTTTTTAAAAAGACCAAAACACCTTGGAGAGCTAAATTCATCAGAATCAACCATGAAAGATAGGTAAGGAAATGTGGATAATACAGTGAGGGCCAGAACTCTTATCATGCATACAAGAGTTTGAGAACGTCTTATAGTGTGGAGAGGCCTCTTGTTGCCTGCCCAGGATTTAAGGTTCTTGATGAGCCAGCATCAATCTTCCCTTCCAGGTTTGTCTCTCATTATTTCTCTTGCTCTCACTTTTTCTCACACACTTTCTTTTTCTCTCTACTTACGTACACACACACCCGCGTGCGCGCGCGCGTGCACACACACACACACACAGAGACAAAGGGGAAGTTAAACAATTCAGAGAACAGTCCTACAAATTAGGACCATATCTGCATCATGAGTATTAATATTCTGTGACTGTCATTAACCTTATTTATTTCAGGGATAAGCTGAAGTTCACCAAGATTCCCAAAATATTTTCATAGTTGATGGCAAGGCTAGGGTTGCCAGATAAAAATACAAGGTACCCAGTTAAATCTGAGTTTCAGATAAACAGTGAATATTGGGAAATTTGTATACTAAAAAAGTTATTGTTTATCTGAAATTCAGTTATAACTGGGTATCCTATCTTTTGATTTTGCTAAATTTGACAATCCTAATAGGGGTGGGTGTCAATCAGGGTCTTGCCAGAAAACAGATGAAACACTTACACGGGGTAGTTTAAGGAGGGTTTTGAAAAGAGATTATTTACAAAGGCGTAGTCAGCCCCAGGAAAACAAGGGATGATGCAGTACCTGGAGTTAGAAACAGCAGCTTCAGTTTCTGTCCCCACAGGAGCAAGGAGAGGTAGAGGCTTTCAGAACTGGAAGACAGGGAGGCTCCATGGGGATGGCTGCCTGAAGAGCAACAACCTCTGCATGAGAGGCTGGACCCAACTGGTGGCCAGCTGGAAGTTAGAAAACCCTGTGTTGTGGCTCACAGAGATCAGTGTCTTGGCCAGAGTGCTGGTAAAGGCAGGTGGATATTGGATCTAAAGAGGCAAATACAACACTTCCAGCATGAGACATCTTGGGGGCTCTGGACATCCAGATGACATGGATCCAGCATATAATTAGGCCATAACACTGGGGGTAGAACCCACTTGACTGTGAAATGCCTGCTTGGGAAGGGTCCCTTTGCCCTGGGACAGCCTCAGGGTCCCACTCCATGGGTCTGTGTGTGTGTCTTGGGTTTTCCTTTTCTCTCTCTCTCTCTCTGTGTGTGTGTGTCTGTATCTGGAGTCTGGCAAATGTAAAATCTTCAGGGTGGGCCAGAAGGCTGTAGATCCAGGAAGAGCTGATGTTTCAGTTCAAGACTGAAGCCTATCTGCTGACAGACTTTCTTCTTGCTGAGGGGAGGTCAATCTTTTGTTTTATTCAGCACTTAAACTTGGAGGTTCACCCACATTTGAACCTCCCTGGAGGTTCACCCACATTTGGAGGGCAATCCATTTTACTCAAAGTCCACCAATTTAAATGTTAATCACATCCAAAAACACCTTCACAGAAACATAAAAAGTAATGCTTTACCAAATATTTGGGCATTGTGGCCAAGCCAAGTTGACACATTGTGTTAGTCCATTCTCACACTGGACAAAGAACTGCTTGAGACGAAAAGATGCTTCATTGACTCACAGTTCCACATGACTGGGGAGGCCTCAGGAAACTTACAATCATGGCAGAAGGGGAAGCGGGCGCATCTTACATGGTGGCAGGTGAGAAAGAGCAAGCAAGAGCAGGGAAACCTGCCTTATAAAACCATCAAATCTCATGAGAACTCACTCACTATCATGAGAACTGCATGGGGAAACCACCCCCATGATCCAATCACCTCCCGCCAGATGTCTCCCTCAACACCTGTGGATTACAATTCAAGATGAGATTTGGGTGGGGACATAAAGCCTAACAATATCACACATAAAACCATCACAGCTGACTTTTAGTGTAGCCTTGGTCAGATGCACAAAGATTGTCCTTGTCATCCTCTTGTGGTCCAGCTCAGCCACCAAGGTTGGACTCTTTCTATATGGTTTTGGGGACAAAGCAAGAGAAAACTTGCATTTTTCTCACCCTGGCCTCTTTCTTATCTCTCCTCTAGGAACCTGAAGTAGGTGCAAGCAAGTGGCAAAGGAGTGGGGGATTAGGAGTCTTGGTCCTCTTTTCCTCAATTTTAAATAAATTAGAGGAATTTTGAATAAGAATCTGCCATGGTCAAAAAGCTGTTTATCTGAAATGGTTGTTATGAGTTCTTGATAAGAGAAAATATTAGATGCCAGTGTCATAAGTCCACTGGCATAAGATATATCTCCTGTAAGTGTTTGCAATATTGGGATTAATATTGGGGCATCAAGTGTAGGGTTTCTCCAAACTTTCTTGTGGACATTTCCTAGAAGGACCACTTGTATGATGGTTAGACTAACATGGTGAGTGTCTTTTGGAGAAAATATGATACTTTGGGGGCAGATACAAACTGGTCCTAATATTTAAGAATGACTCAAATCCTTTGTATTAGAAATACTATTCAAGTGACATTATGAAACAATTTTGGATTTCACAGAATTAACTGTGCAAAATGATCACCCTGAGAATATCTAAATCTGGGACATGCTGTGACATTCAAAGTTTTATATTAGGAATTCCTTCTCTAGATGTGTCACTAAGTCAAAGGATTTCAGCATTGCATAGATGAGAGCAAAAATTAAAACTATGGCATTTTCTTTGGATAAAAACTTGTGATCAGTGCCACCTGTAGTGTTCCGGTTGTCCCAGGAGCTACAGACATTTTTAACTATTGAGATGAGGAACTATGTTCCTGAAGAATGAATAATGGGAGCTACATTGTCATTCTTACATTTTGTGACAGGAACTTCCTGCCATCTTGCCATGAGCTAATTATTGGTTTACCTCACGAATGGGCAAAGACAGTTAATACATTCCCAAAAGATAGCACCTTCTACCCCCTGGGTGGATTCTAGATGGGAGGATGTTCATAAAGTATGAGAAAGTCCCGAGGTCAATAAAATTCCAAATCGATAACTCATAATGTAGTATGTTGAGTTTGATTGTGCTTTTGCTGTAATGTCATTAATAATCAGCTGTTGATAAGCTTAGCCAAGTCACATTTTACGAAGATTTTAATTCCCCAACAAGATCAGTAAGAAGTTCAGTGACTCTGAGTAAAGGTAATGTGTAAGTGTCTCAGTTAAATTGTATTTTCAGTCTCTATAGAGTCTTACCTCACTCAGACTAGAGTGCTGGAATAAAGTATGTGTTACCAGTTCAAGGGCAACTTGTTTGATTAAATGTTCAATCAATCTCTTATACAAAGCAAGAGCTCCATTTATAGATTTCAAGGGAATTGGCAAAATCATTATTGAAGGCCTTAAGCAGAGGATTCACATGTTAGATTTGTATTTTAGAAAGGTCTTTCTGATTGTGGTGTGGAAAAAGGCTTGGAGAGATAAACATTAGCAACAGGGAGACCAGTTGGGGTTCTCCAGAGAATGGAAGGGTCTGAACTGGGCCAGGAGTTGTAGAGTTGATGAGGAGCTATGTGCCTGGGCATCAGTCTAGACTCCCCAATTACAGGGCACATAATGGACCATGGGCACTATTGCTGTGCTCTAAATCCAACCTCACGTTTGTGTTGAAGCCATGCTTCCCATGAACCAATGTCAGCCAGTTACCAAGGGTGACAGTAATACAAGTGCTCCCAAACAAGGGATGTTTCTGGGAGACCCGGAGCTCCCCTAATGGTGCTTGTAGCTTAAAACTCCCCAGTGGCTTTGTGGAACCTTCCTTGCACTGCACAGCAGTGTGACACTTCCACCCAAACTTCTCTCCCTCTTTCCTTCATTTGAGGTCACACTCATCATGAACGTCTACTGGCTTCCTCCACATTTTCTCTCATAGATATTTTCCTTAACAAAAATCCTTGCATGTTTAACCTCACCTTGGTGTCTGCTTCTTAACAAACCTGGAAGAACACAAGGGCAATTTCAAAAATTTTTTGTGTGTGTGACAGAATCTTGTAATATTGGCCAGTCCTCAAGTGATTCTCTTGCCTCGGCCTCCCAAAGTATTGGGATTACAGGCATGAGACATTGTGCCCAGCCAAAAATATTTTAAAAGTAGAATTTGCAAAGGAATGAGGGAGAAAAACCTTGGTTTCTTCATCCATAAAATGGTGATGGCAAGAATATCTTGTAGGGTTCCTGTGAGGTTTAAGAAGTCAAGCTTAGAAGGTCAGGAGATTAAGACAATCCTGGCTAACACAGTGAAACCCCGTCTCCACTAAAAATACAAAAAATTAGCTGGGCGTTGTGGCAGGTGCCTGTAGTCCCAGCTACTTGGGAGGCTAAGGCAGGAGAATGGCGTGAACCCGGGAGGCGGAGCTTGCAGTGAGCTGAGATTCGGCCCCTGCACTCCAGCCTGGGCGACAGAGCGAGACTCTGTCAAAAAAAGAAAAAAAAAATGACAAAAAAAAAAAAAAAAAAAAAAAGAAAGAAAAGAAAACGAAGTCAAGCTTAAAAAAATGGCAATATGTGAGTGGAGAATTTTAAAACTTTTTTAACCTGTCTGGGTCCTTAGTTGTAAAGCAAAGGTGTTAGACTAGATGACCTTATCAGATCGTAAAACCTAATTCACATGTTCCCTGACCCACTCCCCCACTCTCACTCTGAGAGCTCATCATTCCTTCCTAGGCCTTCCCACAATGTGCTGGGGACACCTCTAGTTGATACTCATGCTAGTTTTGCTTTATGTTTTACTTGGTTGTGTGCAAATCTCTCTACTCCCCTGGATGAGAGGCTGTTTGAGTGCAGGGAATATTTTTCCTTGTAACCCTAGAGTGACCAGCATGACAGGAACGTAAAAATTCTTATGATTAATTAAATGATTAAGAATAGCTTCTAGAGAGAGATGGTGGCAAAAGTGGGATTCATTTTAATAACAGATAAGTTGATTAAATTCTCACTTATACCAGTCACTGTGTTTAAGTACTTTTTAAACATTATCTCACTCAATTCTCATCAGCCCTAATGATAGGCATTATTATTCTCATTTTGCAAGTGAGGAAAGAGGCTCACAGAGATTTAGGAACTCGCTAAGTAAGTGGCAAAACTGGGATAGAAACCCAGCTCTACTGGCTTCTAAAGACCATGTTATTCACGCTACATTGCCAGAGTCTTTGATGCTAAATATTCCTCAAACTCTTGCAGACTAATTTGTGTTCATTATGGTCTGAATGTTTGTGTCCTCCCAAAATTCATGTATTAAAGTCCTAATCCCCAGTGTGATGCTATTTGGGAGTAAGGCCTTTGGGAGGTAATTAGGGTTAGAATAGGTTATGAGGCTGGGGCTCTTATGATGGGATTAGTGCCCTTGAAAGAAGAGAAAGAATCTTTCTCTCTTTCCATGCTCATACATGGAGGAAAGAACATGTGATGACATAGTAAGAAGGTAGCTGTCTATAAGTCAGGAAGAAAGTCTCACTAGGAACTGAATCTACCAGCACCTTCTTAGACTTCCCAGCCTCCAGAAGTGTATGAAATGTCTATTGTTTAAGCCACCCAGTCTATGGTAATATGTTATAGTAGCCCAAGCTAAGACAGTGTTGTATTTCACTTCTACCTTGGCCACACACTCAATAAATACTATGTTGTCACCTGCCTTCCCATTGCACACCTCCCCATCCATCCCTGGCAACTTTGGTTGCCATTCCAGGCTGGCTCTCTCCACTGGTCCATGCACTAGACCTCTCCCTCCTCATTAGAGACACCCTGTCTGCTTAGAACTTTGCCAGTTGGATGGGTTAGTGCACATTAAGGTGTTAAACACTTCAAAGGGTTATTTCTTTGGGACAAGACTCTTGCCCAGGCTGTTGATACTTTGAACCCCACATAGGAGCCCTTTGAGTTCAAGGCAGGCTGGTGGGGAGATACGGGGGGAGCAGAAGGGTCTTTTGGTCCCTCCTGAATAAGATCTCAGCTCTCAGGTACTGTTACTTAACGCAATTCCATCAGTTTCTTGAGAGAGAGGTATGATCCTCAGGGGGAATCTGTTAATAGAAGCATAAATATAGGAAGCCCTCAGAGCTTCTCATTTCACAGTCAGGTAACTAAAGCCCAGCAAGGTTACTCACAACGACACATCCAAAGTAGCAAAGCCAAGGCCAGAAGGAAAGCACCATCGAGGAAGGCACATCCTTCTAGAGCAGGGCTTACTCATGCATGCATTCCCTGCTTCCCTTTCTTTCTCCTCCTCTCACACACTTCCTTGTTGCTTTTGCTGAGCAGGAGGGCTAAATCACAGCCCGTTTTCAGAGGTCAGTTTCCAGGGTAGGCAGGTGCTGAGATTATGCAACTATATGGTGAATCATTCTGGAAAGACAGCTCAAGCACATTCTCATGTGGTCAGCTCCATGGGATGTGGCATTTTTCTACAGCTGCAGAGAAGCTGTAACAATCCTATCTGCAGGATAAAACCCCTCTTAAGAGTTTTAACTGTTTTAACCAAGCCTTTGAGGAGCTCTCCGTGCAGCAACTACAACAATCCTATGGGCAGCCATGGGGGATGCAAAAACCTTTTACAAAGATGATTTAACCCCCAAGTTTGGGTAAATAAAATGTGGCTCTGCCAGAAGAAAATAAATATCCAGGAAAGGAGCCATTCCTTAGAAAATTATAAGTGACCAAAATTGGCTCAAAATTAGAAAACCTGTTCAGACCAATAATTATGGAAGACCCAAAAATGTTGTCCAAGAATTAACTGAAAGAAAAGTCACCAGTTTCCAGTAGGAATATAAATAAGTAATTAAAAAAAAACTTTTAAGGAATTTTTTTATTGTATAAATTATTTTAGAACATAAAAAAGTGAAAAGCTCCCCTGATTCATTTCACAAAGCAAATTTAACCCTAGTACTAAACTATGACAACTGGCATTCCCAAAAGAAAATGCTGAACCAATCATCTCATTTGCAAGTATAGATATAAAAATTCCAAATAGAGAGGCTACCACTCAAAAGTATAGAGAAAAGAATATGCAGGTATGCAAGTAGGGTTCAGGGTACTAGGAATGCAAGAATGCTTCAAAATCAGGAAAGCTATAAATAGAATTAATCATGTAAATAGACCACAGAGCATTAACACAGTCTACATCTATTCCTGATGTTTAAATACGAGTAGAATGATATTTACTTGAGGTGCTGGTTATTCCCAGTTTTTGCTCCCAGATTTGTTTTTCTCCTCCCTTTTCAATTCCTGTTTTGTGTCCTTCTGTGGCTGACCTCCACAGACCGCATCTTTCAGGTTCTCAGATCCTCTGTCTTCAGACTGTGCCCTGCCATCGGGTATGGGCAGAGGAAGGAAGGCGAAGGGAAAGATGCTTGGAATGTTTGTCCCCTCTATCCCTTTCACCTCCTGCAGTTTCAGCAGTGGCAGTGTTCAGCAGTGGATGTGCTCCTCCTCAACTACAGCTCCTCCAGGCAGATCTTCTGGCACGGCTCTGACTCTCACAGGCTCCAGTGATATTTTTCCCTCCCTTTGTTCCTTCACATTTACGGGTATTCACAGATTCCCGCTGTTGCTAGTCCCTGGACACCTCACCATCTTTGTGTGGTTCCCTTAACCCCGCTCACATCTCTATACTTAGTTTCCTTGTTCAATTCTCTTTAGTTAAATATTTTTTGGCGTATTGTCTTACTGCCAGGATCTTGACTAACACATCCAGCTTGATGAATACTATTTATTATAGATCAATAAACAATCTTATATTTATTAGAGTAATTAAATTGTCTCGTAATGTAATAATAGATGGAAAACCCTGAATTTTCCTCTTTGATGATTTTTGAGTCAATGAGAAAATTGAAGCTGAAATTTCAAACTCTAAGGCTTAGCAATATAATAAAATACTGCATGTCAAAATTAATGAAAGATGGCCAAAGCTGATTTTACAGGAAAATAAAACCATAAACACATATATTAGACACTACAAATGAAAAATTTTTAAAACATGCTCCAGAAGTTAGGAAAAAAAATCATGAGTAACATATGGAAAGCATAAATAATAAAGTAAAAGCAGAAATTAATGAATTACAAGGCTGAAAAAGAAGAAACGAATTTTAAAAATTTGACAAAAATCATATTAGAAATAAAAAACAACAAATTAGAAAGAAAAATTAATGAAACATACAGAGGACCCTCAAAAAACTTTCAGGAAATGTTTGGCAAACCTAGGTACAAATTAAATTGAAACTTGGATAAAATAATTGAGTGTCTTAGAAAACACAGAAATTACCAAAATTCACCCTAGAGAAAATAAGAACTCTTTAGAGTTCTATTTTGTAATAGAATATTACAAAATATATGTGATTACAAAATATTACAAAATATATGTAATAGAATATTACAAAATAAATGGACTAATAATCAGAAATTGAGACTAAAACATCCCCTAATCACCAGGCTCAGATGATTTCTTAGGTAAATAATTTCAAATGTTCAAGGAACAAAGAATTCCAATACTTAAAACTATCTCAAAGCACAGCAAGATAAGAGCTTCCACAGGAAGCCAAAACTAACACCACCACTCAAATCAGAGTACAAGGAAGATGACCAAACTCATTTATGAATATTGCTGTTAAAAACATATTAATAATAAAAATTAGCAAATAGACTGAACAGATAAAAAAGAAGAGGTCTGTCATGAAAGCAAAAAAGAAGATGGGATACCTTGGGAATAAAAATTCTGCAAGTTACTGGGATCCAAGCAGTCCATTTTGATGCCCAGAGATTTGCAACAGCTTAAAAAAACTTGCAGATGAATCATATAGCCCACAAATATGGAAAAAAATTAAGAAAAAGGTATGGAATGAATGCATAAAATGTATATAGATGGCAGTCTTTTTATAATTTACTATCATAAATTATGCTCATCTATTATTAAAAGTTTAAATTTATCAAAACTTATGCATACACACACAGTGCCTTTTGCAGTTGAGAGAAATGTAAAGAAATGCAAAGATGCAATATTAAATCATAACTGCATAACATTAACTATAATACATACTGTACTACTGTAATAATTTCGTATTTACCTCTTGTTACTATTGAGTCAGCTCCAGTGTTGGGAGTATCTGCTTAAAACATCATGTGCTGCTAATCATCTCCTTTTGAACAGTTTGTCTCTCCAGTAAATTGCATATCACATTAAAAAATGATCTCTTGCGGTTTGCATGTATTTTTCATCGTGCAATACCATAAACCTTGAATAACATCATGGGACACATACAAACTTGCCAGTACTTGAAGTGCTCCCAAGTATCAGAGAAAAGTCATGACATTACAAGAAAAGACTGAGTTGCTTGATATGCACCATCAACTGAGGTCAGTGGTTGCAGTTGTCCACCATTTCAAGATAAATGAAACCAGTGTAAGGATCATAGAAAGAAGAAAGCAAGAAAGAAAGAAGAAAGAGAGAGAGAAAGGAAGAAGAAGGAAAGAAAAAAGAAAGGAAGAAAGAAAGAGAGAGAGAGAAAGAAAGAGAAAGAAAGGAAAGAAAGAAGAGAGGGAAGGAGGGAGGGAGGGAAAGAAGGAAGGAAGGAAGGAAGGAAGGAAGGAAGGAAGGAAGGAAGGAAAGAAGGAAGGAAGGAAGAACAATTTCATGAAGCCATCACTGCATTTAAAAAAAAGTGCATGAAACCTTGCGCTTTTTGTGAAGTACTTTTTATTTCACATTGAAAATGTGGCTTTTCTGTGGGTGCAGGATTGATATAAGAAAGGCATACGTTTATACTCTAATATGATTCAAGAAAAAGTGAAGTTATTACGTGAAAACCTAAAGCAAATGGAAGGCAAAGAATCTAAAGCCTGAGAATTTAATGTCAGAAAAGGATGGTTTGATAATTTTAGAAAAAGGCCTAACTTTAAAAATGTCAAGGTAACAGGAGAAGCAGCTTCTGCCAACCAAAAAGCAGCAGGCAAGTTCCCAGACACCTTCAAGAAAATCACCAAGGAGAAAGGACATTTGCCTGAACAGATTTTTAATGCAGATGAAAGTGCCTTATTCTGGGGGAAAATGCCACAAAAGAAATTTATGAGTAAGGAAGAGAAGTAAGCACCAGGATTTAAGGCAGAAAGAGATAAGCTAACTCTATGTTGTACAAATGCTGTCGGGTTTATGATCAGGACTGCCTTTACCTACAAAGCTGCTAACCCCTGGGCCTTGAATTGAAAGGACAAACATGAGCTGCTTGTCTTTTGGTTATACAATAAAAATGCATAAACAATAAGAACCCTTTTTCTGGATGACTTCCACTGATGTTTTGTCCCTGAAGTAAGGAAGTACCTTGCCAGTAAGAGACTGCCTTTAAAAGTTCTTTTAATATTGGACAATGTCTCTGTCCACCCAGAATTCCACAAGTTCAATACCAAGGGCATTAAAGTGGATTATTTGCCCCCAGACACAATGTCTCTAATTCAGCCTCCAGAGCAGGGCATCATAAGGACCTTTACAAAATCATTACATATGGTACCTTATGGAAAGAATTGTCAATGCTATGGAAGAGAACCCCATTAGGGAGAACATCATAAAAGTGTGGGAGGATTACACCACTGAAAATGCCATCATTGTCATAGAAAAAATCCATGAAAGCCATCAAGCATAAAATAACTTTCTGCTGGAGAGAACTGTGTTCACATGTTGTGCATGACTTCACAGGATTTACAACAGAGTCAGGCAAGGAATTCATGAAAGAGATTGTGGATAATGGCAAAAAAAAAAAAAAAAAAAAAAAAAGTGGTTGGTAGGTGAAGGGTTTCAAGATATGGATTTTGGAGGAATTCAAGAACTAGTAGACACCACACCATAGGAATTAACAGATGATGACTTTATAAAGATGAGTGCATCTGAACCAGTGCCAGATGATGAGGAAGAAGATGTGGAAGCACCAGTGCCAAAAACTTTAGGCAATCTGGCAGAAAAGTTTTCATTATTCAAGAGTACTTACAACTTCTTTTGTGACATGGGCTCTTCCATGATATAGGCACTAAAGCTAAAGCAAATGGTGGAAGAATAATTGGAACCATATAGAAACATTTTTGGAGAAATGAAAAAGCAAAATGTCAGACAGAAATTATCAAGCAAAATGTCAGACAGTGTAAATTATCAGTTACACTAAGTGTGGCCGCCTTTCCTGCTTCCCCTTCCACCTCCTTCATTTTGTCTGCCTCTGCCACACCTGAGACAGCAAGACTAATCTCTCCTCCTTCTCCTCCTCAGTCTGTTTAACCTGAAGACATCAAGGATGGAGACCCTTAGGATGATTCACTTCCGCTTAATGAGTAGTTAATATATTTTCTTTTTCTTACTATTTTCTTAACATTTTTTTCTCTAACTTTATTGTGAGAATGCAATATATAATACGTCTAACATACAAAATACATGTTAATCAACTGTTTATGTAATCAGTAAGGCTTCTGATCAATAGGAGTCTATTTGTAGTTAAGTTTTGGGGGAGTAAAGAGTTATAAGCAGATTTTCAATTGCATGGAAGGTCAGTTCACCTACCTCCTGCATTGTTCAAGAGTCAACTATATATTAGTAGAATAAGTATCTAATTTTGGAACACTTTCATCATCCCAAAAGAAAACCTATACTCATTAGAAGTCACTTTCTCCATCCCATTCCCACATACCCTACGCAATCACTAATATACTTTCTATGTCTGTAAATTTGCCAATTCTGGACATTTCATATAAATGGAATAATACAACATATGAGTTTTGTGACTGGCTTCTTTCTTTTAGCATCATGTTTTCAAGGTTCATCCATGCTGTAGCACCTATCAAGACTTTATTTCTTTTAGTGTTGAACGATATTCCATTGTATGAATGTATCGTATTTTATTTATCCATTTATCAGTTGATGGACTTTTGGGTTGTTTCCACTTTTTGTCTATTATGACCAAGGCTGCTATGAATATTGCTATTTCTGTACAAATTTGTGTGTAGAAATATGCTTTAATTCTCTTGGGTATATACCTATGAGTGAAACTGCTTGGTCATTTGGCAACACTGTATTTAAACTTTTAAGGGAATGCCAGACCGTTTTTCAAAGCAGAGGCAATATTTCATATTCTCACCAGCATTGTATAAGTATCCTGATTCTTCTACATTTTTGCCAACATTTGCTATTTTCTGATTTTTATTTTATTTATTTATTTATTTATTTATTTATTTATTTATTTATTTATTTTGCAGTTGCAAGATTTAATAGAGTGAAGACAGAGCTTCCATACAAAGGGAGGTGACCCAAAGAGGGTAGCCATTGTTGGCTTGAATGCCTGGGTTTATGACCTGATCATTGTCCCTCCCACTGTGCTCTCAGGCGATAGATGATTGGCTATTTCTTTACCTCCTGTTTTTGCCTAATTAGCATTTTAGTGAGCTCTCTTTACTATCTGATTAGTCGGGTGTGAGCTTCCCAGCTAGGCTTAGGGATTCTTAGTTGGCCTAGGAAATCCAGCTAGTCCTGTGTCTCAGTCCCCCTCTCAACAGGAAAACCTAAGTGCTGTTGGGGAGGTTGGCCGATGACCACTGTAACGGCTTCCTGCTGAATTTGGGCATAGTAGGAGTTGTGCAGTTGAGATTTTTTCGGAGGGGGTGACTTCGATGTCATTAACATCAGAGTGTGGGCTAGGAGGGCGGTCCAGGGGTCCCTGGTAGCTCTTAGTCACGGACTGCATCTGGGACTCCATTTGAAGAATCATTTGTAGCTTTACAGCTTTCATTCTAGAAGATACAAACTTAACAAGAAGGTTAAAGATACAGGGTCCAAAGAGGAGTAGAAATATTATAGCTGCTAGAGGTCCTAAGAAGGGGAGAATCCAGGACATTCATTGGCTGAGGAGGCCCCAGGGTGTAGTGTTTTGAAGCTCCTCTACTCTACGTTGTATTCGATCTCAAATTTCTTTAACTTTCTTGGTGATTATTCCAGATTGATTAACATAATAACAGCATTCTTCCCCTAAAAATAAACAGGTTCCCCCTCTTTCAGCAGTTAGCAAGTCTAAAGCTCTTCGATTTTAAAGGACTACTGCTGCTAGGGAGTTAAGTTGATCTTGCAAGGTGACTAGAGAGTCAGCGACTCATTCCATGTCACCCTTTAGTTCTTGAGATAGTTTGTAGTAGAACTGAGTAGAGGTTGTGATACCGCCAATGCCAGTACCTAGTCCGCCTAGCACTCCTACTCCGATAACAAAAGGAAGAATGGATACTCTTTTGTTGTGGGGCTTAGGTATGACATGATTGCATAAATCTTGTTCAGTGTAGATGGTCATAGGGGCACTAAGAATGAGAGGAGGCACATAGATTCTGAAGAGCCATTCAAACAATGATAGGCTGAGGTACCACAGACAAAAAATATTCCTGAGAGTAGGCAGACTGTTTGTGTGGGAGGAGTTACCCACCTGATGCATTGAGAGTTGGTTGTATCTATAGTAGTGCTAAATTTTACATAGGTGAGGTTTGAGGTATGGGTTATTTCCAGATTGGAACAAGAGGTCCTACTGAAACGAAAGTGGTATTTATTTCTGTGCTGAAGTTGTTCCATTGTTCAGGTACAGGGATTGAAATATATGGCCTGAAGTGTAGGGGGAGGCACATCTGACAGTTAGTAGCGTTTTGGGCTGAGACCTCATGGAGCCCAATGAGGGTGGTATTAAATAGGCTTACCAGGCGAGTATGGGTGTGGAGGGTTTCATGCAGTTTTGAGAGATCTAGTCCTTTGTGGGGGCTATGGGTCCTATGTACCTGGGTCAGTTGGGAGATTACTTCCTTTATGTGTTTTTCTCTTGCCTGATCTTGAACTCCACCGCCATCAGACATACCAGTATGGGTAAGTCCAACAGACAGTGGCTCCGAGTCCTCCAGGACAAGTAGGATTAATCATTTTCCCTATCCAGTAATAAGTATTTGCATGCATGCAAAGAGTGGCAGTTATAGCAGTTTCTGGGTATATGGGTGTGGGCAGTGAAGGTGGGGGTTCCCTTAGATAAACTCCTGTATGATGGGGTATCAATATTTTCGGGATGCCACATTCTCCACATAAATTCTTGGTAAGGGGAGCTACTGATCGTACAGTGGCATGGAGGGGGTGCAGTGAGGGTGAAAGGGGGTAAGAGAACAGTAAAGAGAAAGATATGATAAGGGAGGGCCATGGGGATTTATGATTTTGTTACTTTCCTCCTGGTTGTTGTTTGAAGAGCAGGCACAGATCCTCTAGAAGTTCACAGGAATAGCTAGCGTTGTCTCTTGGATTTTTGGGTTCCTTTGGCAGTATCCAGGATTTGACTCGAGTGTGATGTATCCAAGACTCCACTTCAGTCACTGTAACCGCGATTGGGGTAGATAAAATGACTGGGTAGTGTCCTTCCCAGGATGTGTCTAAGGATGGAGAATTAGAGGGAAGGGACTTGACTAATACCAGGTCACCAGGGTGGAATAGTTCCTTTCCCTCTTCTCAGGGACAGGCTCCTTGTAATGTTTTAAGAACTTGTTGATATTTGGCTAAGGAGGTGATGTCTGCAACTAAGTATGCCATCTCTCAGTCAAGTACAAGGTCATTGGCTAGGAAGGGCCATCCATACAGCATTTCATATGGGCTAAGTCCTTCTTTTTGGGGAGAGTTTCGGATTCTTAGTAAGGCTGTAGGCAACAGAGCAGGCCATGCAAGGTGGGTTTCCTGGGTTAGCTTTTTTAGATGTCATTTGAGTGTTTCGTTCATTTTCTCGACCTTCCCTGAGGACTGTGGCCTCCAGGCGCAGTGTAAGTGATATTGTATACCTAACCCTGGGATACTCCCTGGGTTACTGTAGCCCTGAAAGCAGGGCCATTGTCACTCTGTAAGCCTCAGGGAAGTCCGAATCTGGGAATTATTTCATGAACTAGTGCCTTCATTACCTCTTGGGCCTTTTCTGTCCTACAGGGGAAAACCTCTGTCCAACCAGTGAAAGTATCTACCCAAACTAGTAGATACTGAAATCCCTGAGATTTGGGCATGTGGGTAAAATCTAGTTGCCAGTCTTCTCCTGGGTAATGGCCTGTCCTTTGTTCTCCTGAAGGAGTTTGGCAATAAGACAGGGTATTATTTCTTTGGCAAACTTCACAGGCCCTGATTATCTGCTTGATAGTTTTGAAAAGGCCTGGTCTGGTAAATAATAATCTGGCCATCTGATGGGTGCTATCAATGCCTAAGTGAAAGGTTTGGTGAAGGATTTTAAGTAATTTCCATTGGTTAGTTGCAGGCAAAAGTATTTTTCCTTCTTCAGTGGCTAGCCATCCTGAGGGAAGGAAACTATGTCCTTGTGAGGTTCCCTATTTTATTTATCCTGTTGAGTACTGGGGCTTGGTTTCCTGGAGAGGATTACCCCATACTAAGGGTCCTTCTATAAGCATTTCTAATGGAGGGTCCTGCATGCGCCTCTTTTGGCTTCAATATCTGCTTAGTGGTTCCCTTCTATTTCCCTTTCCTTTCCTTTCTGATGACCCCGGCAGTGGAAGACTGCCACCTCTTCAGGTTTCTGTATCACCAATAATAATCTGCTAATGGCTTCCTGATGTTTGATAGGTGTTCCCTCAGAAGTTACGAATTCCTTTTCTCTCCATATTGGTGCGTGGGCATGGAGGACTAGGTAAGCATACTTAGAGTCTGTATATAGATTTACCCTTTTTCCTTCTCCTAATTCCAGTGCCCAAGTGAGGGCTATTAGCTCTGCCAGCTGAGCACTAGTTCCTGGAGTGAGGGGATTACTTTTAAGTATTCCCTTATCACTGACCACTGCATACCCCACTTTTCGAAGTCCTTTTTCTACAAAGGAACTTCCATTAGTATACAAGTTGAGGTCGGGATCAGTCAAGGAACCTCTAAAAGGTCCCCTCGAGCGGCATAAGTTTGAGCAATCACCTGTTGACAGTTATGTTCTATCTTTTCTTCATTGTCTGGAAGAAATGTGGCTGGGTTAAGATTTGCAAAAGTGTGCAGTCACAGCACTGGCCCTTCAAGTAATATTTAAGCCTGATATTTAAGTAAACGGTTGTCTAACAGCCACAAGTCTCCTTTAGCAGTGAGTATGCTGTTCACATCATCAGATGTCCACACAGTAAGATTTCTTCCTTATATTATTTTAACTGCTTCAGATACCAAGACTGCTACTGCCGCCACTACCCGTAAACAACAAGGCCAACCCTTTGCCACTACATCAGTTTCCTTACTCAGGTATGCCACGGGTTGCAAGCTCGTCCCTTGGACCTGTGTAAGGACTCCTAGAGCTATTCCTGTTTTTTCTGTGACGTATTAAGAAAAATCTTGCCCTGTTGGCAAGCTTAACACTGGGGCTTGGGTTAGGGCCTTCTTTAGGGCCTGGAAAGCTGCTTCTGCTTCAGGTGTCCATCTTACTAAATGAATTTTGGCTTTCTGAGTTTCCTTAATTAGTGTATATAGTGGTCTGGCTATTTCGCCGTACCTGGGAATTCATATTCGGCAGAAACTTGTTATGCCAAGGAACCCTCTTAGTTGCTTTAGGGTTTGGGGATGAAGATAAGCCAGTACAGGCTGGATACGTTTCTCACTGAGGGCCCTGGTGCCTTTGGATAATTTTAGCCCTAAGTATTTAATGTGCTGTGAGCAGAGCTAAGCCTTTGGCTTGGAAACCTTGTAGCCATAGGTAGCGAGGAAATTTAAGAGTGCTCGGGTGGCTTGATGGCACAAGGTTTCTGAACGGGCAGCTAAAAGTAAATCATCCATGTACTGAAGGACAAGAGTGTCCAGGTATGAGAACTGGCTCAAGTCTTGGGCTAATGCCTGGCCAAATAGATGGGGCCCATCCCTGAACCCTTGGGGTAAAACAGTCCAGGTGAGTTGGGATGTTGGGTTTGAAGGATCTTCAAAGGCAAACAAGAATTGAGAGTCAGGATGTACCGGGATGCAGAAAAAGGCATCCTTAAGGTCCAGGACTGTAAACCACTCTGCTTCCTCTGGTGTTTGGGAAAGCAGAGTGTAAGGGTTAGGTATAGCTGGGTATAGGGGAACAAGGGCCTCATTGATAATCCTGAGATCCTGCACTAACCTCCACTGTCCGTTGGGTTTCTGTACTCCTAACTAGTATCTACCCAACTGGAGTATTGCAGGGGCTATTGCATGATTTTACTAGGCCTTGGACTTTTAAGTCCTTAACTATCTTTTGGAGTCCTTGTTGGGCCTCGGTTCTAAGTGGGTACTGCTTTGGTGGGGAAAGAAGGTGGAATCCTTTAGTTTAACTTGAACAGGACGGGCATTCTTTGCTCATCCATATTGTCCTTCTCTTGCCAAGACTTCAAGATTAATTCCTTCCACAAGTTGGGGACAACAAACAGGTGTTCCTTCTCCTATGTTCAAGTGTATAATGGCCCCTGTTCTTGCTAGAATGTCTCTCCCTAACAAGGGAATGGGGCTTTCAGGCATAATTAGAAAAGCATGTGAAAGAGTAAAGTTCCACAGTCACAACTTAGTGGCTGGGAGAAGCATCTAGTGACTGGCTATCCTAGGACCCCTCGGATAGTGACAGATCTGGAGGACAGTTGTCCAGGACAGAGAAGTAAGACTCAGAAAGCCGTGCCAGTGTCCAGGAGACAGTTAACCTCCTGGCCCTCAATGGTCAAGCATACCCGGGGCCCTGGGAGGGTGATGGCATGGGCTGGTGCTTGCCCCAGGCACCTTCAGTCCTGCTGCTGGATCATCTGGTTAGTGGCTTCTGACTCAGGACCTTCGTCCCCTGGGGCAGTGGGCCTTCCAGTGGTTCCCTTGACATAAGGGGCACGGACGAGGGGGCAGCTTATTTCTACTTGGACAATTTTTTTAAAAGTCTCCTTGTAGACTGCACTGGAAGCAAGCCCTATTAGGTGTTCAGTTTGCCCAGTTTTTCCCTTTTCCAGTGCCTCCAAAGTCTGCTTGCCTGAGGGCCATGACTAAAGCGGTGGCCTTTTTTTATCCCGTTTGTCCCATTCTGCCTGCTCCTCCTGATCTCTATTATAAAAAACCGAGGTTGCCAAGTTCAATAGGGTTTCTAAGTTTTGCTCTGGGCCTAAGGCAGACTTTTGAAGTTTTTTTCTAATGTCTGCAGCTGACTGAGTGATAAACTTATCCTTTAAGATTAGTTGGCCTTCAATAGAGTCAGGTGACAGGGTGGTATGCTTCCTCAATGCCTCCCTTAGTCTCTCCAGAAAGGCAGTGGGATTTTCTTCCTTTCCCTGTGTTATAGTGGACGTCATTGAATAATTCATAGGCTTCTTCCTAGTTTTCTTTAGTCCTTCTAGCACGCAAGTTAGCAAATGTCTGCAGCACCAGTCTCCATGTTCTGATTCTGTGTCCCAATGAGAGTCTACAGTGGGAACTGCCTGCTGGCCTGTGGGTAATCGTTCTCTTCCCTCTGTTGTCATCGTATCATTGACCTGACTTAGATACCAGAGATCGCCAAACTCTTGGGCTGCAGTTATGGCGGCACTTCTCTCATTTGGAGTTAGTGTCTGATTTAGTAGCAACATTATATCTCTCCATGTCAGATCAAAGGATTGCCCTAACCCTTGTAAAACATCAATATGGCCATCAGGGTTATCTGAGAATTTACCTAGGTCTATTTTAATTTGCTTTAAGTCTGAGAGAGAAAAAGGTACATGCACTCTGGCTGAGCTGAATTCTCCTCCTCCAACTGCTTGGAGGGGGCGTAATCGGGGAATATTGGCACACTTTGGTTCATTGTTTGCCCCTTTGTCTACCTCCTTTGGGACTGTTTGGGTTGAAGGGGGGTCCTTATTAGTTGGAGGAGTCGGGGGGACACTGGAGTAGGGAAGTAGACTCTGAGGGTTTCCTGTAGGGCATAAATCACACTTTTGACATAATTGTGAGTTGTCTCTTAATGAAAGGAAAGTTTGTATATATCACACTTGGCTCCATTTGCTTCTTTTCTACAAAAGAGGTCTAGCTGTAAGGTGGTGTTATAATTTATACTTCCTTCAGGAGGCTAGGTTTCTCCCCCTTGAAGAGGATATCGTGGCCAGACAGTACTGCAGGAGAATTTAAGTCGTTTCTTTCTTAGTGTCTGAGGGTCAAATTCATCCCAATTCTCTAGAATGCATCTTAGGGGCGTTTTTGTCTTGGGGGGGAATGTTTTCCATCTGAAAAAAGAACTTAGGGATGCCAGCACCCCTAGTCATTTTCTGATGGGCATTAGTCCTAGAGCATGCTCTATGGTCCTAATGCTTATTCCTTTCCAGGGTGCATAACCACCCATGGACCTCTGCTTATCGGATTAGTTACGCTCACCGATGTCGCAGTTCCGCACCCCTTCTCCCACCTTTCTTAATCACAAAGAAAGGCGTCCGGGCTGCTGGATTCTAGTGGTTCTTTACCAGCGTGCCCAACATTGCCTTTGTGCTCAGGGGTGAGTCCTAGAGCTGGGCTGGGTTCCTGAGTATTTCATAACAACCCAGCTGCCTCATCAAGATGCATTGCCATAACAATAGTTTTTTATGCAAATTCATTTCAGAGAGGGTGTAGGTAACATTTTGAGTCAGGATTGAGGTAGTCCTTTTTTGATTCTGTAAGTACTTTAAGACTTGGTTGAGTGCAAAGAGCTTGCATGTTTAAGAAGACCAATTACTAGGCAATTTTTCTAACTCTGCTTCCACAAGAGTCGCCCTAGTGAGTCGCCCTATCAATTACTGAATACCCATTGTGGTTTTTTCCTCAATCACCTAGGAGAAACCATCTATCCTCCCGTCCTGAAGGGAGTTCTTCCTGGGTCTGGTCGGACCTTTGTATGGTAATTAAGATTTAAATTCCCTGTAAGGAAATCTGCTGGGCTAAGGGAATTATCAGTGGTTAGTGTTAAATTATCTTTTTTTTTTTTTTTAACAGAATAACCCCATACTTTAAGATTTTTGAGTTAGTAAGTTACCTTTTTGCTTTTTTGACTTAGAATAATTTTGAACTGGTGAGGTGTGCTCACAATGCGGTTTTTTCTAAAAGTTACTTTTCTACTTTCTTCTTTAGCAAAGCAGTTGCCACTACAGATTGAATGCATCTGCAGGTTACTGGGTTAAGGATTTTTGATAGAAAATCTACAGGTTGTCAGTGGTCTCAGTGTTTTCAGGCTACGCCTTTGTTTACACTGACAACAAGGTAGGATTAGAGTGTTACAGGGTCAAGAGAAGACCTTCAATTATCAATTATAGGTTTTAAATTTACCCTGGCTGTTAAAGGAATAGGGCACACTGTTTTTGTGTGTGTGTGTTTTCTATTTCTATCTTTCTCTTTCTTTTTCTCTTTGACTTCCTCTTTGTCTCTCTCTCCATCTCTTTCTCTCCATCTCTCTCTCTCTCTCCCCATCTCTCTCTCTGTCTCTCTCTTTCTCCATCTCTCTGTCTCCATCTCTCTGTCTCTCTCTCTCTCCATCTCTCTCTCTCTTTCTCCCTCTTAGCCATTACAAACTTGGGGTACTAGCAAGGGTGGTGGGGAACAGATCCCACATAACTGCTCATGTCAAGAGCTGTGTACCTAAATTGGGAGGGACACCAGGGATAAGACTTCCTGGGTTTATAGCCTAGATGCCTAAGGACGCAGCATAGAGCTTCCTTAGATCCCTTTGGAGATACAACTTGCTAGAGGAAATGGAAGTCTGAACCATTAGTACCTAGGAGGCAGGAATCAGAGGAAGTAGATTCAGAGGTAAGGAGAATTTTGGGGCTACATATTCAAGAAAGTCATGGTCGGGACCCAGGAGGTATGGGTCAGAAGGAAAGGTAGGGGCACACACATGGGCGACTGTTGAGTAGAGACTTCTGGCTGTGCCATGATCTCAACCGGCTAATGCCAGGAGTTCAGAACAACAGCTTTCTGCCTCTAGTCGGCCCTTGGCTTCCCCAAGAAAGTTGAAAGTGGAAGCTGGCTCCAGGCAGACCAACATTCCCAACTCAGAAGGGTTGGGGGTTGTTAGAAAGCCCTTCCCCAGATAGCCTCACACCTGAGTCTTAAGTCCAGTGACAATGCTAATCGTTTTTAACTGGCCAGGACAGAATAGCAAGTGAAAGTAGTCCAATATTACTCACCGCTTTGGAGGTCCCTTTGTGGTCACCAAAATATTACCGGGGGGTTCCTTGCTCCCAGAGCTCCCAAGATGGCGGTGGGCCACTTTCAAGATGGTAGCAAGCCTCGTGTTCTCTGACCTGGGGTTCTTGGCCTCATGGATTCCAAGGAATGGAATCTTGGGCCATGTGGTGAGCTCTATTAGAAGCTGTGGGTCATGGAAGAAAACCTTGGAACCCAGTGACTAGTGTTCAGCTCAATTAGGACAAACCCAGGCACTTAGCTGTGCAGGAACAATGGCAAGCCTTTAGCCTGATCGGGAACAGCAATGGGCACCTCGCTGGATCAGGAGCACAGCAGACACCCTGCCAGATCTGGAGGGATGGAAGTCAGCGGCAGGTCTGCGATGGCAGCAAACAGCAGTGGTGGACGGCGAGCGAAAGCTCGGCTTGAGCTGCAACTCAGCTTGAGCTGAACCAAGAGAGAGTGCAGTTGCAAGATTTAACAGAGTGAATACAGAGCTCCCATACAAAAGGAGGGGACCCAAAGAGGGTAGAGCTGATTTTTAAAATTATAGCTGTCCTAGTGAGTGTAAAATAGTATCTCATTATAGTTTGATTCACATTTCCTTGAAAGATAATGGTTCTGAGCATCTTTTCATATGCTTATTGGCTATTTTTTGTGTATTTTTGTTAGGTAGATGTTTATCCAGATCCTTTGTCCCTTTTTAAATTGGGTTATTTGTCTTTTTATTACTGAATAATGAAGGTTCTTTATATGTTTTGGCTACAAGTAACTTAGTAACTTAGATGTGTGAGTTGCAAAAATGGTGTCTTAATTTATAGATTGCCTTGCTTTACTTTCTTGATGATATTCTTTGTAAAAAGTATTTAATTTTGAGGAAGCCCAATTTATCTTTTTTTGTTGCTTGTGCTTTTGGTGTCATATCTAAGAAACCTTTGTTTAACTCAGGACACAAAGATTTACTTCTATTTTTCTTGTAAGAATTTTATAGTTTTAACTCTTACATTTATGTTTATGATCCATTTTGAGTTAACTTTTGTGTATGGTATGAGATAGAAACCCAATATCATTTTTCAAATGTGAATAACCAATTGTTCCAGTATTATTTGTTGAAAAGATTTTCTTTCCTTATTGAAATGTTTTGGCACCCTTGTTTAAAATTGATTGTAAATGTCAGAATTTCTTTATAGACTCTCAATTCTATTCCGTTGATCTGTATGTCTATTATACCACTACCAATCTGTCTTAATTACTGTAGCTTTATAGTAAGTTTTGAAATAAAAATGTGAAGTCTTCAACTTTGTTTTTCCTTTTCAAGATTGTTTTGGCTATTATAGATGTATCATATTTTCCTGTGAATTTTTGAATCAGCTTGCAAATTTCTGCAAAAAAGTCACTGGGATTTTAATAGTGGTTATACTAAATCTGTAGATCAATCTGGCAAGTATTGCCTGACTAACAATGTTAAGTCTTCTGCCGCACAACATGAATGCATTTCCAGGTACTTAGTCCTTTATAGATTTATTTCAACAGTATTTCACAGTTTTCACTGGACAAGTCTTGCGCTTTTTAAATTTAATTCTAAGTTTTTTATTCTTTTTGATGCTATTGTAAATAGAATTGCTTTCTTAATTTCATTTTCAGATTTTTTATAAAATTGACTTTTGTACATTGTTCTTGTATCCTCCAATCTTGTTGAACTTATTTATTAGCCTAGTAGTGTTTTGTGGATTCCTTGGCATTTTCTACATAAAAGATAATGTCATCTACAGATAGACATAGTTTAGGTTCTTCCTTTCTGGTCTGGATACTTTTAATTTCATTTTTGTGCCTAATTGCCCTGGCTGGAACTTTTAGTACGATGTTGACTGAAAAGTAATGACAGTGGATATCTTGTCTTGTTCTTGATCTTAGGTGGAAATAATTTAGTCTTTTACCATTAAATATGATGTTAACTGTGGGTTTTTCATAGGTAATCTTTATCAGGTTGAGGAAGTTCCCTTTTATTCATAAGTGTTGTTATCTACTTAATCATCAAATGGTATTGGATTTTGTCAGATACTTTCTCTGCATTTATTAAGAAGATCAAGTAGGAGGGTTTTTGGTCCTTCATTCTATAATGTACATATTAATTGATTACACTGATAGAGTTTTGGATGTCAAAACAACTTTATATTCCTGAGATAAATTCCACTTGGGCACTTTTACATGTTGCAGGATTCTGCCTGCTAATATTTTGTTAAGAAATTTTGTATCTATATTTATGAAGAATATTGGTCTGTAGTGTTATTTTCTTGTGATACCTATTTTGTTTTGGTATCAGTGAAATATTGCCCTATAGGATGCTTTAGCAAGTGTTCCATCCTCTTTTTGGTAGAGTTTGCAAAAAATTAGTATTATTTCTTCTTCAAATGTGTGTTAGAATTCACTAATGAAGCCATTTGGGTCTTGACTTCCCTTTGGGGATAATTTTTAAACTGGTAAATCCATCTTGTTATTTGTTATAGGGCTATTCAGATTTTCTATTTCTTCTTGAGTCAGTTTTGGTGTTTTGTGTCTTTCTAGAAATTTGTTCATTTTATCCAGGCTATCTAATTTGTTGGTGTACAATGGTACATAATATTTCCTTATAATTCTTTATATTACTTTAAGGTCAGTAGTAATATCCTCTCTTTCATTTTTTTAGAGACAGAGCTTCACTCTGTCGCCAGGCTGTAGTGCAATGGCTTACTTACTCATAGCTTACTGCAGTCTCAAACTCCTGGGCTCAAGCTATCCTCCCACCTCAGCCTTTCTTATTCCCGATTTTGGTAATTTGAGTTTCCTCTCTTTTTCCTTGGTCAAGCTAGTTAAAGATTTGTCTATTTTATTGATTTTTTCAAAAAGCCAACTTTTTGTTTCATTGATTCTCTCTGTTGTTTTTCTATTATCTATTTCACTTATTACTGCTTCAGTATTTCCTTGCTTTCAGTTAAGTTTGCTCTTTCCTTTTCCATTTCTTAAGGTGGAAGGTAAGGTTATTGATTTGAGATTCTTCTGTTTTAATGTAGCTGTTCATAGCTGTAGATTTCCCTGTGAGCACTGCTTTTGCTGCATTACAAAAGTTTTCATTTGTTGTGTTTAGTTACATGTATGTCAAAGTATTTTCTAATTTTCCTGTTATTTACTTTTTGATCCATTGGTTATTTTGAAGCATGTTTAATTTTCACATATTAGTACATTTTCAAGTTTCCTTCTGTTACGATTTCCAATTTTATTTTATTGTGGTTAGATAACATACCTTGTATGATTTCTTGAAAATTTATTGAGGTTTGCTTTATGTTTATTGTTTATCTGGAAAATGTTCCATGTGTGCTTGAGAAGAATGTGTATTCTGCTATTGTCGGGTGGATTACTTTCTATATACATCTCTTAGATCTAGTTGGTTTATAGTTTGTTCATGTCTTCTATTTTCTTTATTGAACTGCTGTCTATTATTGCATCCATTATTGAAGATGGGGTATTGAAATCTCTGTTATAGTTGAATTGTCTATTTCTCCTTTTTATTCTGTCAGTTTTTCTTTCATATATTTTTGGGCTCTGTTGTTAGGTGCACATATGTTTATAATTGTTATGTCTACCAGATATATTGAAAATTTATCATTATAAAATTTCCTGTTTTGTTTCTGGTAAAAATTTTTGTTTTAAAATGGATTTTGTCTCATATTAATGCAAATATGTCTGCTTTCTTTTTGCCATTATGTGCATGATGCATTTTTTTTCTGTTTTTTTTTTTTTTTTTTTTTTTTTTTTTTTTTTTTTTTTTTTTTTTTGCTTCTAACCTATTTGTGTTTTGAATCTACAGTGGAACCTTATAGCCAACAGACTGATGAATCATATTTGTTTAAAATCCATTTTTCCAACCTCTGACTTTTAATTGGAGGGTTTAATCCATTTACATTTAATATAATTGTTAAAATAGGATTTATGGCTGTCATTTTGCTGTTTGTTTTCTATATGCCTTATGACTTTTTGTTCCTGTATTCTTCCATTATTGCCTTCTTTTGTTTTAAAAGGTTATTTTCTAATATATAATTATAATTCCATTTTAACCATATTTTTTGAGTTATTTTCTTAGCAGTTGCACTGAGAATTATAATTAGCATCTTAAAACATCCTACTTTGTACACTGGCAACCAGGAAAAAGCAAGCAGGAGTGCTGTAGCCAATGCCATAGAGCGCAGAGTCACTGCTCTAAAATGTAAGTAGCCAAAAGGATAGAACTCTTTTCCACCATTTTTGTAGCAGAATGAAAGCCTACCTTCAGCAAGTACCTGGCTTCAAGCTGTTAAACTACCTCCTGTTGTGCAGATGTGAAAAGATTTTTTGTCATTGAATATAAACAATTAGCATACACAGATAGCCTCTTCAATCTCCATGTGAATTTAGGATGAACTATGTATGACATGGTGCTGTAAATTCTTCCACTTGTGGACTAATTTTGGTGACCATTTTTCTGTCTCTGCAGTCTCTTAAGCAGATTGACTATGATGCATGTCACATTCAAGTTTGATTTTGTAATAAAACAGTTTTCTTTTTGTTCTAAAAAAATCCTACTTTGGATTAATATTAATTTTATTAATATCTAGAAACTTAGTATCAGTATTGCTTGATTCCATCTGTATTCTTTTTTGTTTCAATCACAAATTAAATCTTGATATATTATAAGCCCATCCATATCATTTTATAATTGCTTTGTGAAACTCTTTTAAATCAGATAGCAGAAGAAAATATTACAAAAAGTACATTTATACTGTGATTTACATTTGTCTATGTAATTACCTTTACTGGTGCTCTTTATTTCTTTGTGTGAATTAGAGTTACCATCTAATATCCTTTCATTTCAGCCTGAAGAACTCCTTTATTATTTCTTGTAAAGCAGATTTACTATTGATAAATTTTCTCTATTTTAGGTTGTCTGAGAATGTTTTAAATTCCTTTCTAAGGATAATTTTGCTGTGTGCAGAATACTTGGTTAACAGACATTCTCTTCCCCTCATCCTCTAGTACTTTAAGTATGTCATTCCACTATCTTCTGGCCTCCATGAGTTCTGTTGAGAAGTCAGCTACTAATCTTATTAAGGATTTCTTTTATGTAATGGATTGTTTTTCTCTTGCTATTTTCAAGATTCTGTATTTGATTTTGGCTTCCAACAGTTTGATTATAGTATCTCCTTGAGATTACATTACTTAGTGTTTGTTCAGCTTCTTGAATGTGTTGATTAAAGATTTTTGTTTCTCCTCTCTTTCTGAAATTCGCATTGTACACATCTTAATGTGTTGGACAGTGTCTTGCAAGTCTCTAAGGCTCTGTTCATTTTCTTCCATCTTTTTCTTACTATTCTTCAGACTACATAATCTTTGTTGAATGATTTTCAAGTTTGTTGCTTCTTCTGCCCACTCAAGTCTGCTGTTGAAACCTGATAGTATTTTTTGTTCAAATAATTGTATTTCAGCTCTTTATTAAAAATAATTTCTATTCATTTCTTGATATTTCTACATACTGAGTCACTGCTGTCATACTTTATTTAATTGTTTGGCTGTAGTCCCTTTAGTTCTTTGAATATATTGATAAAATTTAACATCTTAGTCTGGTAAGTTCAACATCTAGTCCCCCTTCAGGGATAATTTTCATTAACTGCTTTCTTTTCTTTGTATAGGTCACACCTTCCTATTTCTCTGTGTGTTTCACAATTTTTATTGAAAATTGGGTACTTTAGATAATATTATGTGATAATTTTGGGAATAATTTTCTTCCTCTCCTGAGGGTTTGTTGTTGTTCATACTTTTGTTGCTATTGTCTGTATTCTTTGTGGTTTGTGAAGCTTCTGCTCAGTCAGTTTAGTGATTAGATGATGTTTGGTCAGAGATTTTTTTTTTTGTTTCGAGACAGAGTCTTGCTCTTGTCACTCAGGCTAGACTGCAATGGCATGATTTTGGCTCACTGCAACCTCCACCTCCTGGGTTCAAGCGATTCTCTTGCCTCAGCCTCCCGAGTAGCTGGGATTACAGGTGTCCGCCACCACACTGGGCTAATTTTTGTATTTTTGGTAGAGATGGGATTTCACTATGTTGGCCAGGCTGGTCTTGAACTCCTTACCTTGTGATCTGCCCTCCTCAGCCTCCCAAAGTGCTGGAATTACAGGCATGAGCCACTGTGCCTGGCCGGTCAGTTTTTTTTTTTTTAATGCTTTGAGCCAATACATCTTCCAGTTTTTGCTGAGGGACTCTGAGTGTGTAAAATCATGTCTTTCAACACTTAGACAGTTTACACCTTTACCTTAGACTTTACTTTGTAATAGCTCAGGGCCTCAGGGTCAGCCAGTGAGGAGTGATTGGGGTATTCTCAGGTCTTTTCTTCAATGCCTATAGCATTGCATGGCATGCATCCTTCTAGGTCCCCAGGAATATGTTAGAGATTTTCAAGATCCTTTATGGCATATTGCTCCCTAGATCTCCCTTTTAATTATTGATCAGGTTCTTGTTTACCTCAACTGGTATTACAGGTTTGGGAAGCTGTGATGTTAAATAATTGACACTGATTTTTTAAAAAACTTTTTCATTAAAAACTTTTTAACTGACTAAAAATAACTGTACATATTCATAGGGTACATAGCAATGCTTTCATCTGTATAATGAAGAATATTTGAATCAGGATAATTAGCATATTCATCTCAAGCATTTATCATTTCTTTGGGATCGTTCAATATTATCCTTCTAGCTATTTGAAACTATGTATTATTGTTACTATTGCCACTGATTATTTTGACAAATCTTCTAGAGTAAGGGCTTTTCCTCTAGGGTGAGCTCTGAGTTAAGTAATGACAGCATGTTGCACGTGGGATTTCTTCAGGGAACTATGAGGTAGACAGCATAGTGACAACGCCCTAGGGTGGGGCTTTTTGAGAACCTCCAAATGCAGTACATGTTGACTGAATGGCTGCTGGTTTTCAAGGCTACTGTAGAGTTAGACGGGAATGAGAGTAGGTGAAGTTAAAGTGCCATGAACCCTGCTGTTCTTACTGAGGTAATCAGTTTTCATCAGATGAATGGTCTTCATGTTGTTGCAAGGCTTTGGTTAATCTTAGAGTTCTGAAAAGTTTGATTAAAACATTTTTGGGACTGTTTTATTTCTTTTTGGAAGAGCAGATTTATGGAGGCCTTTCTTTTAGCAATTTGGATGTCCAATCTTATTTAATTTTTTAATATTGTGAATAGTGTGATTACATTTTCTAAGAGTTCATGTAATAAAAATGAGAACAACTACAATACAAATGCCAGCATAACCTCGACATTACTGGGAAAACAAAAGGCTCATTGACTGTGTACTTTTAATGAAAGATGTAAGGACACATACAACTGGATTAAGGAGATAAAGAATCAAAACATAGCATACTATGTGATATGTGAAAAAAAGTTGAATTGTGCCTGATGGGGAAGGAGATATGAAAACAGATGGACACTGAATCCCTCAAGTCCAGAAAGAGACAGATACATACTTCTAAATCAATCAAACAGTTTTTCATCTCTAAACAATACAATAAAGCTTAGCTGAAAACAGCACCTGCTGAATTAACTCGAGATAACCACACAAACATGCATTATCATGTAATTCCTCTGTTACCTGAAATTGAGTGAAATTTCCTTTCTTGATTAAAATAGCAATTAAACACAATTATAATGTCCTGAGAGTAAACCAAATGGAAAATTTTGGTAATAGATGTTGGTGTTGACACATTACAGTGTAGTACAGATTTTTTTCAGCTCTTACCAATGGTCATACTTTCTATCAAAAATACATTTGTATCAAAAAATGCATCTTATCCTGAAAACCAGCAACAGCTTGTAGGAATTAGTTTCCAGATCTCCACAAATGTCCATCCATTTGGTAAATACGGGCTTGTTTTGAAGAGCTAGAAACTAATTCCTATCAATCTAAAAGCCTGCTGCTGCTGGTAAGCAAAATATTTTTGTTATATTAAGTAACCCGTGCCAAACACTTTCACTGAGACCTGAAGGTATATTTAGCTTGATGTCATCACATTGAACCTATACCAGAATCCGTATAGCATGCATTTGATAAGAACAGAACTACAAGTCAAAGTAACTCTTACGTTTGACTATATTCAGTTTTACCCCTACATAAAAGAAAAGAAAATATATCCTAAAGGTTCCAGGGAATTCAGAAAAGTATTATTGGCAAATAAAAATCAAGGATAAAAATACCCTATTGTATCATCGAACAAAAAGGAAAATTTCATTATTATTTTTTTTTTAATATAGGTAATGTCTCTTTAATAACCACCATTGTATTATCTGTTTCTTTTCAGAAGTCCTACATTTATGTATGTTAAGAATACACAATATAGCCTATAAAATTTGAATATTGATTTAAAAGCTTTTTTAAAAAAAGAGTTTAAATAAGTTGCCCTATCAGAAGACAGAAAAAAATTATAAAAATGTTATATTTTATTACATATTTATTTTATTGGCCCTACGATTATTTGCTCAATGCTGCTGTTAGCTAGTCCTACTGTTGTTTTGTTTAAATAATAACCTTTTGTTGTAGAAAAGTAAATAATACAAAATAATATCAATTTCACATATTGTTCATATTTTATATTAAAATAGTAAAACGTGTATGATTATTACATACATTATTGTTATTATTTTATTTCACATGACTGTGTTCTGAGTTGGTTCTCTACAAAGTGGATACTATCCACAAACTACAAAAAATCCTGGTCATTTTAGGGGCTTGGGTGCCCCAGGGTTGTTAGTGAAACAGAGAGAGGAACCCTGCCAATCTGTGCCAAGAGCCTGCAGTGCCCATCTAGAGGCTCGGAGAGCAGCAGAAGTTGGTGGGAAACTCTTGTGCCCAGGGAGAGATTTGAGGGCTGCACAGTACCTACAGGAAACAAGCCCATGTGATACTCCCTGTGACTCTCAGAAATACTGGGTGGGTAGGAGGCCTTTGGAGAGGAAACTAAGGTCTTCCACTAATATGTATGTTCAAGTGCTGATAAATTTGGGTTATTAATGTTAATGTAACTGTATTAGATAGCTTGGGCTGCAATAACAAAATATTGTAGGCCAGAAGGCTTAAATGACAGAAATTCATTTTCTCACAATTCTGGAAGCTGGAAGTTCAAGACTAAGGTGCCAGAAGGGTTGGTTTCTCCAGAGGCTTCTCTCTTTGGCTTGCAAATGGCCACCTCCTCGCTGTGTCCTCACATGGTTTGTCCTCTGCACACATGTGAAGAGACAGCACTGGTGTCTCTTCCTTTTCTTATAAAGCCACAGTCCTACTGGATTAGAGGCCTATCCTTATGACTTTGTTTACCTTATTACCTCCTTACAGGCCTTATCTCCAAATTATAGTCACATGGAGTTTTAAGGCCTCAATATATAAATTTGGGGTAACACAATTCAGTCCATAACAATGGCCCTCATTGGCACCCATAGGCAGGCAGAGCCCATAAAGCAGAAAATAGAAATGAGATCAAAGAAAGGAGATCAACTGAAGAAATATCAGTGGTTACATTCTCCTGTTTAATTATACAGACTCTATATGAGTCTTTGAAAGATTACACAAACCATTAATTATGATAGAGGATTTGAATAATAAATCAATAAAAATTATTAAATAAGTGTCCAAGGATCTTTGTGTTCTCTAAATAGAGAATATATATTCCTTTTATTGCATATAGCATATACCCACATACACAGAGACACACACACACTATTCCACATTCTTTGTTCATAATGCCACAAGATGTAAAGTAATAACAAAAACCTCTAAATACATGGAAATTTTTAAAATGCTGTCCTTTAAAACTCTTGGGTCAAATAGAAAATTCGAACTATAATTAAAATAATAGGAATAATTAATAACATAGCAACATTTGTGGAATGGGCCCCAAAGCATTACCAAATGGGAAATCAGTAGCCCTAAATGCTGCCATTAATAAACAGACAGAATGAAAATACATGAGCTCCTGATTCCATTCAATAAGTTCTAAAAAGAACATCAAATAAAGAAAAGAAATTAATGATGATAAAATGCAGACATGAATTAATTAGAAAGCAGAAAAGCAGAAGAACTGATAAATACCTTTAAAAGCTGGTTCTCTGAAAAAGGCAAAACAATAAAATAGAAAATATTCTGACCAGTTTAACAAAACAAAAGATAGAAAACACAAATCAATGAAATTGTGAATGAATAAGTGATGCAACCAAAATGGCTTGTAACAATTTGATTCTAAAACTTGTTAGAAAGGCTGTGACTCTCAATCTGCGTGGAAATCTAGTTTGTTCATTTAAATTGCAGAATTCTTTCCCAGCATGTGACTATATCACAGTATACTTATCTGCTCTGTCAATGAATATTTACATTGTTTTCTGGGGTTTTTTTGCTGCAACAAATGCTACTACAATGGACATGGTTGTATATATACCTTGTGCATATGCGTAAGAGTTCTGCAAGGGCATTGATTTTCAAAGTGTGGTTCCTGGACCAGTAGCATCATCTGGGAACTGGTTAGCAATGCAAATTCTCAGGCCCCACCCCAGACGTACTGAATCAGAAACTCCAGGGTTAGGTCCCAGGACTCTGTGTTTTAACAGGCCCTTCAGGTGATTCTTATGCATGCTCTAGTTTGCAAAGCACAGCTCTAGAGTGTATACCTAGAAATAGAATTGTTAATTGCAGGGTTAAGTGCAACTCACTTTTTATAGGACATTGCCAATGACCTTCCTAAAGGCTATGCCAGTTTATACTTTGATAAGCAGTTAATAAGATTTTTGGTAAGCTGTAGTCTTGCAAACACTTGGTATTATAAGACTTAAAATGTCAAAGTGATAGGTGCAAAATAGTGCTTCATTGCTTTGGTTTGCATTTCTTTGATAACTGGTGAAGTTAAGCACCTTATCCTAGGTTTTTTTGATCCATTGGTTTTCTCCTATGTTCATTGCCTGCTCATATTTCTTGCCCATTTTTCTGTTGGGTTGATGATCTCTTTCTAAATGACATGCAGAAGTTCTATATGTATGTCAAGCAAGCATATTGCAAATATCTTTTCCCACTCTCTGGTTTGTCTTTTTACTTTAATTAGGGAGATTATAATTAAACAGAAGTTTGACTTTCTATGTGATAATAAAATTCATCACTTTTTCCTAATTTGTACTTTGTGGGAGGTCTTGGTCAAGAAATCCTGTCTGACTCTAGCGTCATATAGAACTTCTCCACGTCTCTCATAAAACAGAGATAGCCTGAGAAGTAGTGCGTAAGCGTACACTTAATGAGTATGCCAGAGTTCCAGAGCCATTGCCCACTGGCCTTCTTGAGGGCTTCTCCATGAAACAGGAACAATTATCTTCTTTTTGTAACTTTGTATTTCCATCCCTCACCTCTGTCCCCACCTTGCTTCTGTTACCTTGTCTTTCCACTTCTAGGCGGAGACTGTGAATCCCAGACACTAACTACACCTGAAACATTGATGGTTGCTTGTGATGGTAGTGATGAAATTTATAATGGAAATGAGGTAACCAATTCTGAGAGGTGTAACCACCAGAGAAACACCACTGGCTATACAGAGAACAGAAAATAAACCTAATAAAAATCTACCTATAGAATTATTGTTTTCACGTGATACATTATTTAGAACACAGATAACTAGGCAGGTAGAGTGTTTCACAAAAGGCTTCCTAAAACTGGCACTGGCTGTTGCTGCCATTAACATGTCCTTCAGACAGAGATTTGAAAAAAAAAAAAATTTGGTAGAAACCAAGGAAATCTATTCACTCTCGTATTTATGGATCGACCCTGTTTGAGGATAGAGAGAAAACTACCAACTTGTGGGATTTTCAAAAAATACTGAAGGAAAAGGAAATGGAATCACATCTAGAAGATTCAAGGGATGAGCACCCTTCTGAAAATGATCTGTTATAGGACCCAGAGGGGACAAAAACTGAGAAATTAGTCAGCATTCTTAATAGAGTGCTAAGTATGGAGTCTGATATGATTTGGATGTTTGCCTCCTTCAAATCTCATGTTAAAGGGTGATTACCGATGTTAGAGGTGGGGCCTGCTGGGAGGTGACTGAATCATGGGGATAGATCCCTCCTGTATGCTTTAGCACCACCCCCTTCATGAGAAGCTTGTTCTTGCTCAGTTCATGCAAGATCTGGCTATTTAAAAGCATCTGGGATCTCTCCCTTCTCTCACTTGCTCCGGCCTTGCTATGTGATGTGCCTGCTCCCACTTCACCTTCCACCATGATTGTAAGCTTCCCGACACTCTTATCAGAAGCCAAGCAAATAGTGGTGCCATGCTTGTACAGCTTGCAGAACTGTGAGCCTATTAAACCTCTTTTCCTTATAAATTACTCAGCCTAAGGGATTTCTTTGTAGCAGTGTAAGAAAGGACTAACACAGAGTCTCTAGGAATCAATAGCATAAAGTCATAGAGAGCAGGCTAAGGTGATAAGGCAACAAAAAGAGAAGAAAAGAAAGTGAAATAAAAGAAATGAATGAAAAGGAAGTATTACATGGAAACTAAAATCTCAGCAACAAAACCAGTATCTCCATTGAAATCGGAAGTTATGTTATGTATTGTTTTATATTGTTATATACATCTATAAAGATGTTCTATACTTCTTTACATTGTTGGTATAGGGAAGTTATGTCAAGGGAACTATAAATAGTAACATGTTAAACTAAAGATACTCTCCCAGAATGCAAAGAAATATACTAAAAAGTGACAACGAAGGAAAAAGAAATCATAAATATAGAACAATGAATACAAAGATAATTGATTCGCTTGAAGAAGGCAAGACATAATGAAACAAAAACAATACTAGTTCACCCATTTATTCAACATGTATTTATTGAGCTATCTACCATGTACTGTGCACTGTGCTATGTGCTGCATAGGCTGCAATGAGCATATTAAATGTGATTACTTCCTTCAATTAAGTTTCCATCTAATTAGATAGTACAGAAGCAAATACACAAATGAATATGTACTTTCAGATTTTGGTAAGCATTACAGAAGAATGTAGAACAATAATTAACAACATAACAGAATAAAACATTAGTGAGTTGAGGAAAGACCTCTGCATGGAGCTTGAAAGTAAGCTTTCCCTGTCAGGCAAAACCGATAAAACAGAACTATACCAGCTAGATAAAGACAGTATCTAAATTGTCATTTTTTAATTGTAAGAGAAAAAATTCGTAAGGGGTCATGCAGAACAATAACAACAAATTACCCTAACAGGACTCATCTCTTCAATGCTGAATGTCAGAAACTTCTAGATCATCTTACCTAGAGACTTTGGAAAAAGATCATGAATTTCATACCCAATAAAGTGTCTTCCATGTGCAAAGGCACATGACTTTATCAGATAAACTCTTCAAAATATCTCTAATCCATGTAGTCTTCTTGTAGAAACTATTAGTTCAACCAAACAAGAGGAGGTGAAAAAGTAAGAGCTTAAGTATGAAACTAGTTTGAAATTAGATAAAACTAAATTATTGATGCACACAAATTAGAAAACTGAAACTTTGGGGAACCAAAAGGCAGCCAATGTGGGTGGAGTGAGATGGAAAACATGGAGGGCATAGGCTGCACACGTGTACTTGGGCCAGGTCCTACAGACCTTACAGGTCATGCACTTTTGTTTTCCTAACCTGTTCCTCTTTGAAAGAAGTATGTCTAACTTCCTGTAAAACATATTACTCTGATAATTGAAAATAGGTCTCTGCCTCAAATTGTACAAAGCTTTCCCATTTCTATAAAATAAAGATGAATACTCCAATAGAAAATTTCTAAAAAATGAAAAGACTGGATCAAAAAGGAAGACAACAAAAATGTAATTAAAAATGCAAAATTAAAAAAAATTAACATATCAGAATAAAAATAGCCGAAGAAAAGATACTCTGTAGTATTGGCAAGGGCAGGAGGAAATATACATTGCTTATACAGTGTTTGTAGAAATGTAAATTGGAATGATTTTCCTGGAGGGCAATTTGCAGCATATGCCAAATGCCTTGCAAATACGCTACTCTTTGACTCAGTAATTTCACTTCTAGGAATTTGTTCTTGTGACTTTCCTTCATAGCATTTTCCTAAGATTTTTAAAAATAATTTTTTTTGTATGATCATATGATTAATGCCTGTTTCTGTAAAGGCAGAGATTAGTCTTTTTTGCTTATTATTGTAACCTAGCATGCAGTATTTTCTTGAATACATGAATTAGAATGTTTTGAGAAAATATACACATACGTATGTACATGTTATTGGAAAATTTTCAATGAACTGGGGCATACTAGAGCTGTCTTCTACCAAGTATCCTGAATCTTGATTGTGATGATGGTTACACATATTTATACCCGTGTTAAAGTTTATTAAGCTGTTGATTATAGGGTATATAATATTTAAAAAAATAATAAAAAAGGAAAAATGTAATATATACTCAAAATTAATTACTTATTATATTTTACTATTTCTATGCTTTTGAGGTGATTTATGTGAACTTATGGTGAACATGCTGCATGATTGTGTGATACGGCATTTTTATTTCCAACACTTTGTTCAGTGACTTCACTATGTTAGCTTAAAATTGATCACATGGGAGTATTTACACCACAGAAAGTGACAAATGCTTACAACTTAAGGTTTTTCTCTTTGGAGAGAGCCAGTTGTTAAATATTTATCAGCTCTCCCTTCTTATGAATCCGGGCTTTGTAAGCAAATGTACCATGAGCATTTGGAACTTGGATTCTGCTGATGAGAGGAGATAAGAGGGTGGGTGGGCATAGAGCCTCCATTTGCTTATTTTTCTGGGATCCTAAATGTATACAAGAATAGAGGAACTCTCTGGGGAAATGTGAAGGAGGTATAACATTTTGCCTTTTTAGGTAAAGTTATTAAACTATGTTTGAAACACAGGGATCATTGTGATGGAAGCCACCTGTTAGGAGAGGGAGCAAGACCCCTGTAGTGAATATTGTTGGAACACCCATATCCACCTGCTGAGAGTATTGGGCTGCTAATAGCTCACAGTTACCCCCTTCTTGAGAGAATTGCCCTTGACTGACTGGAAGCTGCCTTGCCTGGAAGGTTATGCTTCCCACTCCTCCTCTGGGGACAGTCCATAGCCAATGACAAGCTTGCATGAGGTATAAAAGGCTGGATCCTTGAACCTCTAGGTGGGACAACTCTGTGGTGCAATTGACTCATGCTGAGACCGCATCCTTACTTAGCTCCTTCTCCTCCCCTGCCCTACTTCCCTTATTCCCTTCCCCTGAGAATCATCTTCAATAAATTATCATAAATCTCCAATTTCAAGCTCTGTTTCTATCTGGCCTCAGATAGAACAAAGAATGATTTCAATAGGAGAGTAGGTGAAGACTTGACCAAGAACAGAGGCATGTGTTGGCTTCCAGGCCTGTCCTAGTCCTGTCCCAACAGTCATTCTGTTCACAAATGATGCTCTCAAAAAGTGGACATGTGGATGAAACTAAGATCAGAAGGTTGAATGACCATGCACTTTCAATCATGAAGTGCCCTTATCTATACAACACACTGAGGGGGGAGCATCCTCACCACCACTCTAGGACCCATGCAGCTTGGGCAGAGACTAGGAAATGCAGGATCAGCAGGATTTCTATCTCTATAGATTCCTTGGGTTCAGTAAGCAGTGATAATAAGCCTCAAGATTTGTAAAGACTAGTGGAGGCAGGATCCAGAGACACTCAGAAATGGCGGCCAAGTTGGGATCTTGTCTCTGGCCACCGTTATGTTAGGCTATTAACAAGAACTGGATGAGGCTCCTGGCTTCATCAAGAATAGAGGAGACAATGACGGGAAGACGTTGCAATAGTGTTGATGGTTGCACATGAATGGCTGACTTCTGACTTCCCAGGGACCCAGTGGAGTTTCTGTTTCATAGCTGAAGAGTTAAAGGCAGCAAGAATGAAGAAAGAGCCCCTAGGGAGTTCTGCATGTATTCATTCAACAAATATTATTGAGCTAACCACTTGTCAAGCACAGTTCTACATTATCTTAGATTATGCTCTCTGGAAACAAGCTGTGTGGCAGAAGTTAGCCTGCAGGAGGTTTACTGGGGAGTAATTTCAGAATAACATCAGTAGGGGAGTTAGAGGAGGACATTATAGGCCCCAGGCAATTCCACAGAAAGCTCTAGATTTGGAATGGCCCTTTGGAGTTGTTCCAAGTTGTGGTGAGGGGCCTGGGCCTTTAGGTACCTCCAAACCCATAGCTCATTGGCTGTGGGCTCCTTCTGGAGGAGATGTAACTTTGGAAGAGTAGCTCCCTTGGCTGAAGGCTCTTCTGAGAGAAGAATTCATATACGAGCCAGCCCTTGGAGCAGGTTGGGTAATAAGTACCCTTGGTCCTGAGCATGTGATCTGGAGAGTGAACCTTGCCATCCATTAGCGATACTGGGATGCAACAGTGATAAAAAGAAATAAACTCTTGCTTTATGGAGATTACATTCTAATGGAGACAGATAATAAGTAAATGATATTGTCACAAAAATGGTACCACAGTGATCATTTTTGGTTGCGTGAGTTCACAAGGGATTTTAATTTTTCCTATTCTTACTTGTGTACATTTCCTAAGTAGCCAATAAGAAGTATGTATTACTTGGATAATTAAAACATAAATATTATTTTTAAAATCTTCTAGAAGATGGGCTGGGTGCGGTGGCTCACACCTGTAATCCCAGCACTTTGGGAGGCTGAGGCAGGCAGATCACCTGAGGTCAGGAGATCAAGACCAGCCTGACCAACATGGAGAAACCCCATCTCTACTAAAAATACAAAATTAGCCAGGCATGGTGGCCCATACCTGTAATCCCAGCTACTTGGAAGGCTGAGGCAGGAGAATCGCTTGAACCAAGAAGGCAGAGGTTGCAGTGAGCCGAGTTCGAGCCATTTGCACTCCAGCCTGGGCAACAAGAGCGAAACTCCGTCAAACAAACAAACAAAAATCTTCTAGAAGAATGTATGGGTAACAATAGTCAAGATTAATTTTGATTATGTAGAATCATCAGAGGCGTTTGTCCTATCAGCTGTTTAAATAATAAGATGCAAGTCTGTACTAACAGATCAATGGAACCAAACAAAAATTTCGGAAAGGAACCATGCTTGACGTAACAACTTGGTCTGTGATGCAAGTGGCATCATAGAAAGGTGTTTAAGGGAAGGGGCTGTTGGGAAGCAGAGTGTGTGTTGCTGGCTGTGTCCCTGCTCGACCTTTCTGAGGCTCAGTCTTCAGATCTGCATAGTGTTGTGAGGTTTAAAGCAAATAATGTATGCTAATGTGTGTAAAAAGATTTAGCACAATTCCAGGCATGTAGCAAGTACTGATAAGTGGTAGTGGATATGATTATTAATACAATCATTAATATTCACTCTAGATGTATTAAAGATTTTACATTAAAAAAAGGAAGTACATTCCAGGAGAATTAAATAATTAAATGTAAAAAACTATCACTACATTCCAAATGAGTTTAAAAATTTTTTAAAACCCCATACATTAACATTTAAATGTACCCAAATCAAAAGTCCTAAAATTATAGCTTTAAATGCAATTCAAGCAAAAAGAATTTTTTTTGAGGAAAGGAATTTGGGTGTCATTAGAAGTCTCCTCACGATGGCTGGACTTTTCCCTTGCAGAATCAATTTTCTTCCCTCTACTCTGATAGAAGTAGGAACTATGCTTCTTGTTTGGAAATTCCTTCTAAGTATCTATTTAGAATTCTGCTCTTGCAGCCCACCATTTTCTCTCCACCCTCTGCCTTGTATTTTACATCATCCAAAGCTCTACTAATAGGAGCCATCTCCAGAGACATTATCTGACCTCCTCTACCTGAGATCTAATAACTCTGAGAGTTTTCAGATGTTTAAAGTGTCAGGCACACCATTATCCAAGGAAATATTTTACCTAGCCATTTACCAAGTTTCACAAAATCATTTTCCCAAACACTGACAGTGCTTTGTGAAGGATAAATAAGTATAGAAAATTGCGAGGATGAACCAAACACACAGTGATTTTGTAGATGGATCATTGCCAGAGCCTCCTGAAACCTTGTTTATCTTATTAAAGATAAATTAGTTAGAAATGAACAAAATGGTTTTGACAAAATAACTGTATTTGGCATATGTTTACTCTGACCTTCAAAACCACTCCAAGTGTTTCACATTTTAATATTCTGTTTTTTCACTAGCTCTTCCTGCTCAAGTAACATTAAAAATAATTTTGTATATTACTATTATTTTATTTATTGTTTGTCACTTCTTAAATTATGATACTTGTATATTATAGAGAATTAGGAAAATAGAGAAAAGTAGAAAGAGTTGGAAAGTCAATATTAACCTCATGAAACAGATATAACCATAAATAACATTGTAAGATATCTCTTTCATGTTATTTTTCAGGTATATACAGAGATATAGCAAAATTGGGATTATACAGCATAAAAAGTTTTATCTCCTTTTAAAAGTTAAAGATTATGTAGTAAATTTATTTTCGCATCTTTAAATGATATTCAGAAACCTTATTTTTAGAGATTATCAAGTGTATGTTTATGTTGAATTACTGTAATTTACCTAAGTGATTTCTTCTTTTTGGACATATAGGTTATTTTTAATGTTCACTATTATATGTAACTTCTTTGTATGTGTCTATCAATAAATCTATTTTTGGATTTTTTATTTTGTCAAGCTAAATTTCTAGAAACGTAGTTATTAGTCATATGGCATGAACATTTTAAAGATTTTTCACATGTTAATTTACCCTCTCTGTATCTCAGTTTCCATATTGTAAAATGGGATGATATTAATGCAAACCTCACATGACCGTTGAAAGGATCTAGTGAGATAATTTATTGTCAGTTTTCAGCAAATTATAAAGTAGTATACAGTTTATTATCATTAGTCATTCCATTCCACCCCATTCTAATCCAAGTCAGTTGGTTTCCAGGCAGGCTAATTAGCTGCATCCTATTGCAAGCTTGCTGAACACAAAGGCAGACTATTAATAAATTCCTGGGTAGCCAGTGGCTGCTGGAACCAGATACTAGCATTTCATTCCCTTGAAAAGTCTCTGGTGCTTTTTGCTCCATTTCCCCACCTGTAGTTATATGCTTTGTGTATAACACATATAACTATATGTGAAATGCATGGGCTAAAACAGAGCAGTATGAGGAGTGGTAAAAAGCTTGCCCATTTTTTGCCATTCCATACCCAAAGGTTCAGCCCAGCTCCAGAAGTTTGATCCCAAAGCTTCACTCTTTTGTGGAATCATGAAGAGTAACTAATAAATATAGCGTTTTATTTTGTAATGGAAAAAGGTAACTTCCTGAATGTGTTCCTAAAATCCATATTTATAGTCATAGGTACAAACACACACACACACACACACTCCACACACACACATCATATGCATCATTACCAGGTTCAACATCCAATTTTAGGGAAATCGTCAGGGACAAGGCCAGCACATCCAGGTTCATTCCAGGTGGCAGCCTGAGTCTGCACTAGGGAGAATGAGAAAACTAACCCAAGAAAGCACTAGCTGAGTCCCTCTGAGGGCCCAGAGCTCTCTAACCATAAGCTGTCAAAGGGATAATGAGCTTCAAGTCACAAAGTGAAGCAAAATGGAAGAGAAATTCAGGCCAGTTAAATAAAGTTGAAGTGACTGGTATGCTGAGGGACAGCAATGGCTCACAAGGAGAATCTCATTTCATCGTTAATTTGCATATGGTGAAGATTGATTTTCTACGGCTAATCCAAATTTATGACACATCAGGTGATATTTAAAGGACTCAATGGAGCATTTAATAGCCAAACATTTTTCCTGATTAGTACCCACTTGACCTGGTGGCCCAGAGATGAATGCTGATTACCCTGTCCCCCTCCTCCTTCCAAGTGGCTCTAAGCAGAATAGCTGCCAATCAGGGAGCAGAAAAACACAGCCAGACTGTAGTCAGAACATCCTGACACTTAGAAGTTAGGAACTCTCGAAGTGTGGAAGGGGGTTGGTGGAGGGGAACTGATGGGTTTGTCTCTTTTCAAAAATTACACTTGTCAGGGACTTTATAGCTTTCACATCCCAGCCTCATTTATGCAGAACACACTTAGAGGGCAGTCATTAGATGCTATCATTTTTCTGATAAATAATCTCAACAATCTTGATAGATAAGGATTCTTAATCCCAATTGGCAAATCAGAAGACTGAGTCTCAGAGAAGTTAGGTAATCTATTTGTCCAATCACCTAGCTAATGAGTGGTGGGGCCAGGATTGAAACTCGGTTTAGGGTGACTCCAAAGCTTAGACGCTTTCCAGTTCTGCACTGCTCATTGAAGACTCTTGGATCACTTCTTCGGTTGGTGTTGGATCTGAGCAGAAAGAGAGAGTAGGCAGAGCCAGGCCAGAGGTCTCTGCATAAATCCAGACATCAGATATCAGAAAATTTTGATCATGGCTTTTATTTCTTTGCAAGTCATCCAGAGGTTCTGAAGAGAACTCACTGGTTGTAGAGTCTGTGTTAATCACCCAGCATTAATATTTCCATTGCTCCATCATCATGTGTAAGCCTATCAACAGCGTTTCTTCTCCAGAAGTAAACTTGCCCAACCTTTAGTTTCACATCAGTGAAGGCAGATTCTTTCACCAAGATGGACTTGTTTGTTCTCAGGAAATCCATACAGCCCTGGTTGAAGAGTTCAGAAATGCATTATTTATCTATTGATGCATAAAAACACCTACACAATTTGATGGTTTAATACAACGAGTTTTTCCTCATAATTCTGTGGGTCAGCAGTTTGGGCTGGGATCAGCTGGGCTGTTCCTCTGTTGGTTTTCCTGAGGACACTCATGTGACTGTTATCATCAGGCAGTTCCACTGGGGCTGGGTGATCCAACATGACTCACTTACATGCCTGGCTATGAGTGACAGCTCTTCTCTGGGCCTTACTCTCCACAAGCTTTCTCATCCTCCAGCCAGCTGGACTGGGTTTCTCCACATCGTGTTCTCAGGGTCTCAAGAGAGCAAGAGCAGAAGCTGCCAGGCTGCTTGAGGTCCAAACTTGGCACTCTAACACCGTCACTTCTACTGCAATTCATTGTTCAAAGCAGGACATTAAGCACCCGTATTCAAGGGGGTAGAGAAATAGACTCTACCACTTGATGGAGGAAGCAAAGGCACATGAAAACAGAAGTGGGAGAAATCTGTGACCATTTTTTGCAGTCTTTCACAAGGAGAAAATAATCTTACCTGGACAAAGAAGAGGCTTCACCCCAGTGTTCTTTCAACTTTAACATGTATATGAATCACCTTAGGAACTCGTAACAGTGTAGGTTCTGATTCATTCAGTCTGGTGTGGGACTGAAGGTATTTCTAACAAGCTCTCAGGTGATGCTGATGCAACTGGTTCACAGACTACAGTTGAACCAACGTTCTAATCACCGACATGGGGTAAGTCCATACCCTTTTCTCTACTTAGTGGGGTGAGTGCTGGCCTGCCCAATAATGTACTGGTTCTTCCAAGGGTAGAGAGCCACCCAGCCTATGCCTATAATTTAAGATATGCAGCCAGTGAACTCAATTAATGGAGTATGTATATTACAGGTCTACTTTAGGAACCACAGTGGCCTGACACGGATCACATACCTGCCGGAATTACTTGATTCTCTGTTCGCTCTGTGTCTGTGTTTTGCAGTGTGGTTTTGTGACCACACTGGGAAAGATCCACAAAGGTCAATATTAAAATGTTCACTTTGACTTTAAAAAATGCCATCATTGCCTTCTATAGGATTTTAAAATTAAATTTTAAATAGTTTCACATTTCAAGCATTATTATAACAGATTGCTTAGGCCAGATGGATGGTTCTCTGAGTTCTTTACCAGGACTGGTAAAGCTTGTCTAATTACATTCAATCACAACTTTATCACATTTTAATTCCTCTTCCATCAGAGGCTGTGCATACCATCATGTCAGGAAGGAGCCCCAAGCTTAGGGACAGATACCCAGATAACAGAAACATGGGTTAAAGTGGTTAAAGCCCGGGGCTCCGGTCACCAGCAGCCCAGAGTATCTTTCTCTTTCTGATATGAACTGATGATGCAGTTTGTAATACAGCTAAGGTGAATGTCCTGAGTGTGTGTCTGTTTCTGGCTGATGTGGGAGCAATAAGGCATTTATACACAAGAGTGGCCAATAATTATATTTGTTCACTTGTTTTATTTTTTGATGTCACCAAGCCATTTTATTTTTGTCCTCCCAAATGCTGATCACCTGGGGGAAACTGAGGCAATACTTGTAGTTCTTCTTCTGATAGTATGGTGCTGCAAATTTGAAAAAAAATTGTAAGAAACACAGACATAGATGACGGGCCACAAACATAGTTATCTTTCTCTCTGAATGAAAACGAATAAAATTCAGGGATCGGGTCAACACTAAGAGACAGTTGTTTGTTTTTAACGGTTGCCCAGTTTCCTTTCAAAATGGAGGGCTGAAGTATGATACAGTTAGATAAGGAGAAAAAAAAGGTCTAGTTATAAATTGATAGAATGATAACATTCCAAAGAACCACAGAAATCAATGAATACAAGCCTCTTACTTTACAAATAGGAAAACTGGGGCCCAGACTGGTGACATGACTTCCATGAAGCCATGGAGCTTCCCCCTGGTCATCCACATTCACTCTACAGACTCCAACAAATCATGAAGGAGATTTTACACTCTGAAGTTGATGTTGTGCTATTGGTCCTGCTTCTACGATTTCTTGCACCTTTACTAGAAACTTCTGGTCTTGTATTTGAGATTTTCCAAATTATTTGTTCAAAATCATGAGTCTGATAAAAACCCTGTTTTCCCCTTATGGCCTGTTCCATTCTTCCCTGGAAGTTTCTCATTTCACACTATCACATTTTTATTAAAGTCACACTGACAAATGAGGGAAATAAAATCCTTCTGAGGGTTGCTTTCCACCAAACTAACTTTCTCTTCTGTGCTTTATTAAAGATAGAAAGGACAAGAAAAATCTCATATTATACTACTCCTCAGGCTTTCTGGAATTATACATTAAATTGGCTGCTTCTGTGAGGGTCCATCAGGGTTCGTGGGGGAGGAAGGGGAAGAAATTTTGTGTACAATGCTGGACACTTTTTATATACAAGACCATTTAATCCTCATAACAACTTTCCTCTATTTTACTGGGAAAAAGAACTGAAGCTCAGAGTAGTTAAATAGCTTGCCCAAGATTACACTATTAGTAAGGAGAAGAAGTTGGTTTGGAACCTAGATCTCCAAACTCTTTGGTCTTTGTTCTATACCAATGGTTCTCAAATGTTTGTCCAGGTTGTATTAGAATCATTGTGGAAATTTTCAAACAATAAATTCTCAGGATTCATTCTCTGGCATGATCTTATAAATCTGAGTTGGGATCCAAAAATTCTATTATACATCTTTGTTTCTATTTTATTTTCTACTTCTATATCTGCATGTATTTCTATCAATTAGTACTTGATACATAATCAGTTGTCCTCAAAAGTTTAATATACACCTTTTTTAGCTCACAATTCTGTGACTAGGGAGTTGGGGCTATCCTCAGCTGGTTGGCTCTTCTGCTGGTCTTGCTGGGCTCATGCTTCCATGGTTGGCTGCCAGGTTGACTGGGGACTAGCTGGTCTATGATGGTCTCAGCTGAAACAGTTGACATTTGCTCCATTTGGTCTCTCACCTTCTAGCAGTTTAGCCCAGGTTTTTCACATGGTAGCAGTAATCAGGGGTCCCAGCAGCAAAGAGGGCAAGTTCCAATACATAAGCAATTTTCAAGCATCTACATGTATCACATTTGCTATTGTCCCACTGACCATAGCAAGTCAAGTGACCAAGCCTGGAGACAACGTAAGGGTACCACACAAGGGCAGGTATACAGGGAAGACAATTATTATGACCATTTTTGCAACCCATATACATCTCTAAGTAAATATAGATACTTGCTGAACATGCATGGAGATAAAAGCTCGAACAGTATTTAAGGGTATGGAAATATGTGTGCACTTCATCTAGACCCCTTCCTTATAATCCTGCTCTCCAAAGGATCCTACTTTTACCTATGTTTTTAGCTAGTGGTATATAACTTTTTTACTGTTATTTAACAATTTGAAAAAATATTATAGTTATATGAGTAAACTTACAGAGTCATATTCTTCAATACAGTTTGTTACAAACAACAGAAGCTTCCTTCTCATTTTGTTCCCCTCAGAGGCAAATACTTTCAATTCTTCTGGCTGATTCTTTTGGTAGTTACCTCCATATTACTAAGAATTCTTTTTTTTGTTTTCACTTCTCAACTTTTCAGTATCTATTGTTTTTCATCAGAAGAGGAGAGCCCAGACCTCTTTTACCTCATGTCTGCCCTCATCAAACCACACACCCTTTGCACCCCATTCCTGTCAGTGAAGCTGTCTTAGAACTTTCTTTACTACCAGCCTGGGATTCAGCTGTCCCAGGTTAGTTGAGAGTTAGTTCCAATCCATTTGCTTCCCAGCTTCCAACATTTTTCTGATGGTATACTTTACTCTTTCCTTTTGTTCCTATGGGTTTTTTTTTTTTTTTTTTTTTTGTCTTGTAAAAAGCCCCTTTACTGTTGTTTTGTTGGGATTTCAAGACAGAGTAAAAATATATCCATGTGCTCAATCTATCATCTTGATCTGGAAGTCCTATAGTATTTTCTCTTGTTTTGTCAACGTCAAGAAATATCTATTGATGCTCTACTTTGAAAAGCAAGCATTTTAGGTCATTTATACTACCTCTTTCATCCTCTTTTATTCCTTTTGATTTGGATTAATTATATTTTTATTTTTATTTTATTTATTTGTGTCAGATCCTAGGCAGTAGGAACACAGCAACTAAAAAAAATAATCAAAGTCCCTGCACTCTCAGAGCTTACATTCTCATAGGGCAAACAGAGTCTAAATTATATATGCACACATATACATGTTGTTATTACAAACATAAAAGTATAATGTATAAAATTATAAAAATAAAATATATATTATATATATAATTTCTGGACCTTCTATATCTGAAGTCTTGTGTCTTTCTCTAGCTCTGGAAAATGTCTTCTATTGTTTTTAAAATATTTTCTCCCCTATATTTTCTGTTTTTTCTTTCTAGACTTTTACTTGATGGATGCTCCCCCTCCTGGTTAGACCTTTCTGCCATTTCCAGCCCTGCCAACAATTGCTTTCTCATCCACCTTCTCTCTCCTCTGCTCCATCCCTCTCTTGCTTTACATCCTAGGACATTTTAAATTACAGCCCCTGCATTCAATGTTTAATGTAGTGATCATATTTTTCGTTTTCATAATTGTATTTATGAACTTTTGTCAACTATTTCTTACTCTCTTATTGCTCCTTTATATAGCTGTGTGCCCTTGTGTAAATGGATGCAGTAGCCACTCAACTTTTTCGGGGAGGTAATGAGATTTCTTTGAGGTTTTCTTCTCCAAAAGTTAACTCTGCTTTCCTGGGGTCACTTGTTCTATTTGATCATATTGGCCCATCTCCTTCGTTTCACTTGTTTGCTTCAACAGGTAGTGAATCTTGGTAGTCCTGTCATATTTATGAAGGAATAATTATAGCAATTACCATGGGTAAGTGGCTGGAGTTTTCTCTACTTTTTTTTTTTTTTTTTTTTTTTTTTTTTTTTGAGACAGAGTCTCGCTCTGCCGCCCAGGCTGGAGTGCGGTGGCCGGATATCAGCTCACTGCAAGCTCCGCCTCCCGGGTTCACGCCATTCTCCTGCCTCAGACTCCCGAATAGCTGGGACTACAGGCGCCCGCCTCGTTGCCCGGCTAGTTTTTTGTATTTTTTAGTAGAGACGGGGTTTCACCGTGTTAGCCAGGATGGTCTCGATTTGCTGACCTCGTGATCTGCCCGTCTGGGCCTCCCAAATTGCTGGGATTACAGGCTTGAGCCACCGCACCCGGCCTTCTCTACTATTTTATTTTATTTTGTTTTATTTTATTTTATGAGACAGGGTCTCACTCTGTAGCCCAGGCTGTGGTGCAGTGGCTTGATCACAGCTCATGGTAGCCTCAACCTCCCAGCCTCAAGCAATCCTCTTGCATCAGCCTCCTAAGCAGCTGGGAACTACAGGCACATGCTACCACGCCTATCTAATTTTTGTATTTTTTTGCAGATATGGGGTGTCTCCATGTAGTCCAGGCTGGTCTTGAACTCCTGGGTTCAAGTGATCCACCTGCCTCAGCCTCCCAAACTGCTGGGATTATAGGCATGAGCCACTACACCTGGCCTTTCTCTACCTTTTTAAATGTTAATTTTTATCGCAGGCTGCCTATGAGTGGACCAGATGGATAAACCAGAGACCTTCACCTTAAGGGGCCCAGCAGATCAGATGAACACTTAATGTCCCCTGAAATGTCAAGACGAAAAAGAGTCCAGCCCAAAGGTTCAGCCTCTCCATCAGATGTACAGGTAGGCATGTTGTTCATTGATTTTGAATCCTTCTCCTGGGACCGAATTTCAACACAACATATGCTCAGAGCAAGGGTCATTTGAGGGAGGGATCCCTTATAGCTGGCTTGACTATGGAAGCCATGGAGAAGGTAGTGTTTAAGCCAAGAATTCCTAGGCCAGGATGTATCAATTAGGAATCTTAGGTTACATACAACAAAAAACATCACACAAAAATTTATTGACTCAAGTAACAGAAGCCCTGAGTTAGGACGGCCTTCAGGGTTGGTAGATCCAGTGACTTAGCTGTCTCATTGAGGAATTTCCTCTCTTCTATTCTCACTCCCTTGCACAGTGCTGACTTTGTTCTAAGGCTGGTTGGTTGACGGTTGACAGCAGCAGGTGGTGCCTTTGTTTCCCCTTTTGTGTCCAGTGGGTGAGAGGCAATGCTTTTGCCCCAGTGTTCCAAGCAAGAGACCTTAATTCCCAATGGGATGATGGCTTACATCACATGTCCACTCCTGGACCAATGACTGGGGTCAAAGGGTATAACATTCCGATTGTTCTGAGTCAACCAGCGTCTGTCCCTGGTGCTGAATGGAGTGGAATCAGCTTCCTGGAGTGGAAGGGTGGATAACTAAACAAGACTGTGGACACTGATAGGGTGGAGAGTGGGTGCAGGAGAGGCAACCAGCAATATTTACTGCAGCAGAAAATCGCAGATTAGACAAGGCATCAGTAGGAAGAGATGGCTGAGACTAAGCAGTGTAGTCTGAGTTTGGGGGCTGCTGAATATCCCAATGTGACTACATAAAAAGTAGAGTAGCATCTTTGTGCCTATCTTTACCTGGAGTATGGCTTTCCTCTCTAGGTCTTTAATTTGCTTTCCACAACTCTTCAGAATAGAGATCTTCTTGTTTGAGTCAGTATCCCAATAACTCCACTGGACAGACTCAGGAGATCTGTCAATCTCATGCAATTACATACAAAGCTGGATGTATTTGTACATTTTTCTGGGACACGACAGAAGGCTGGCACCCTATCGCCTTCTTGCTGATCGGCCTACCCTGATCCCTGTGATTCCTGCCCACCTGTATCCTGGACACAAACACATACCTCTTTCTTTCTGCTTCTACCAATTTCCATGGACTTGACCTAGTATGTACTTGATCCTTTCATGTTCGTTGACTTTTAAACCAATGAGGAAAGGCCAGATGGTTGATAAATGGAGTTGGGATATCTAGCTAAATATTTAGAAAAGATAAGCCTTGCAATTTCTACACAAAAATAGATTCCATATGGTGTAAGGGAATAAATGTAAAAAGTTTTACCAAGAACATACTAGAAGACATTATACTTGAATAACAATATAATTTTTAAAGTATGAAAGGAATTTCTTAACATAAGCTCAAGGGCAGTTATCTTAAAAGAAAATTATGTAGGGATTAAAAACCTCTGAACATCAAAAAGAAACATAAAAGATTAGAAAGCAAATAAACTAAAAAATATATGAAACATGTGTGGCCAAGGATTAATATAATTAATCTATAAAAACATCCTTATAAATCAATAACAAAAGATGAATTCTCCAAAAGAAACATGGGCTACAGACATGAACAGTTAGTTTACAAAAGATGAGTTACAAAGAACTCATAAAAACTAATAAAAATATAAAAACCTTCCAACTTACTTACAACAGAAGAAAATGAAAACCATGAGATTTTTCTTAAAATTACAACAGTCAATAAAAAAAAGCTGTAAGGAAATGAACCAGGGTATAGTCTACTGATGGAGTTTAAATTAGCACCACATTTTTTAGACTGCCATGGTAGTTTTTAGCTTATAAAACTATAAAGTATCAAAAACCTTAAAAATGTGTGTTTTTTGATTTAGCGGTTCCACGTTTGGAAATTTAGTATAATAAAATAGTCACACAGACAAAAATGTAGGTTCAAGGATATTTATTATAATGCACTTTGTTTAGTGAAAAATGGGAACATTCCACTGTTTACTAAAAGCATATTGATTGAAGAAATTATGGCCCACTTTTACAATGAAATGCTGTGGTTATTACAAATAATTTTAAAGAAATATGTCCAAAGGCATGGAAATATGTTGAAATACATTACTAAGTGAAGAATGGGGGTCATGAAATAGAAGTACCATGATCCTTCCCTTACAATATGTATTTCTATACAGAGATACACAGAAAATTATCTTCTGAGCAACACTGTCCAACAGAAATATAATGCAAATCACCAATATAGTTTTGTTTTCTAGTAGCCACATTAAAAAAGGTAAAAATAAACTAATATAACAAATAATATGTTTTATTTAACCTAATATATTAACAATATTTTACTTTCAACATGTAATGAATCCTAAAATTATTGAGATATTTCACACCATTTTTCCATATTAAGTCTTCTGATGTGTATTTTCCTCTTACAACACATCTCAATTCAGACTAGCCACATTTCAAGTGCTTAACAGCCATGTGGGACTAGTGGTTATTAATTTGGAGAGTGCAGATCTAGAATTATATTCACCAAGCTGTTAAAAGCAGTTGGAATAATTAGTGTCCTTTTTTGTTTTTTTCTGTTATTTTGTATTTTCTGGAATAATCGTGAACTATATTTTTAACAGGAAAAAATGAGCAAAGGAACTTTTCTATTTACTGAAAAGAGGGAATAAAAATAACAATTTCAATATCAGACCAAGCAGAAGCAGAAAAGAGAATCCACTGCATTGATTGCATACTCCCAAAGAGTGGAACAGAGCTCCTGAGATCTCCACAGGTAAACTCCCAGTATAGTACACCCCATGAGGGTGCTTAGTTATTTCAGGGAAACTGGAATTTTGTTCAAGTAAAATTACTGATTTTAAAAATGGCTGTCACCTAAACTTTGGAAATCAAAGTAATTCTACAGACATGTGATGAGAAAAACATTTGAAACCTTTCTACATATGGATGGTAATCTTAAAAGAAGAATTAGAAGAATCCTGAAATATACTTGTCCAGTAAGCCAGATCAGTGGGTGGAATTATTCCAGAAGAGATAACATAAAAATGGAATCATTATTCAATTACAAATCAATTATTCAAATCTCTTCACATCATGTATACTTTAATTGAAGAGCTAGGAACAGCTTATTCTGGTCATTAGGATACACATGTAACATAGGTGGTGATTCCCCTCCAGCTGTAAGCCTGTGAAATCCAGCAAGGGACCCACATGAAGCAAAGTAGGTGAGCTGAGGAACTAACAGCATTTTTGCAAGTAAGCTTGTTTTGCCAATTTTGGGCCTGCCAATTAATTTTCTTTAACTATCCCAAGGGTTAAAGATAAATAAGCTGTAAATTCTGTATTTTATTTGCTGGTGCCTCCACAAGGTCTAGCAGAGGACCTAGTATATGATAAAAGTTGGTTACTAATTTACTTAATAGCACTATTTAGTGACTATCTATTGCATGTCATCATGCTTAGATGCTTGGAATACATCAGGGAACAAACAAGACAAAAATCCCTCATGGAGCTTCCATTTTTGTGAGGTGAAATAGATACTAAACAATATACGTGATAAATAAAGTAAATTATATAATGTTATAAAGTGATAAATGCCATGAAAAAAATAGAGGTGAGTACACACTCATGTTCATTGTAACATTACTCACAATAACTAAGAGATGAAAGCAACCTAAGTGTTCATTGATGGATAAATGGATAAACAAAATGTGAGTAGATAGATAGACACATATATATATATATACATATATGTACAACGTGTCTTAGTCTGTTCCTGCTGCTATAACAAAATACCTTAGACTGGGTTATTTATAAACAACAAATATATTGCTCTTAGGTCTGGAGGCTGAGAATTCCAAGATCAAGGTGCCAACACATTCAATACCTAGTGAAGGTTTGCTCTCTGCTTCAAAGATGGCACCTTTCAACTATGTCCTCACATGGCAGAAGGGGTAAACACTGTGTTCTCATATGGTGGAAGGGCAGACAGCTCCCTGCAATCTCTTTTATAAGGGTATTAATCTTATCCATGAGGGCAGGGCCCTCATGAGAATCATTTTCCAAAAGCCTCCACTTCTTAATACTATCATATTGGATATTATATTTCAACATATAAATTTTGGGGGAAATACCAACAAGCAGATCAAAGCATTCTGGTCCCCTGAATTTTGTCCTTTTCACATGCAAAATACATTTATTCCATTCCAATAACCCCAAAAGTCTTTGTTTCAACATCAATACAAAAGTCTAAAGTACACAGTCTCATCCAAATATCACCTAAATCACATTTGAGTAAGACTCAAAGGTGTGATTTATCCTGAGGCAAATTCCACTCCAACTATCAGTCCATGAAATCTAACAAGTTCCGTGCTTCCAAACTACAATGGTGGGATAGACATACGGCAGGCATTTCCATCCTAGAAAGGAGAAACAGGAAAGAATGGAGGGATAACAGGTCCTAACCAAATTTAAAACCCGACAGAGCAAACATTAAATCTCAATGTTCCATAATAATCTTATTTGACTCCATGTCCCACTTTCCGGACACATGGGTAGGGTTTGGTCTCCCAAGGCTCTGGGTGACCCTGCCGCTATGGGTTCCTGAGTGTGGCAGCTCTCACAGATTAGAGTTTTGTACCTGCAGTTCTTCCAGGCTGGGGTTCCACAATGAAAGCTCTATAGTTCTGGGGTATTGGGAATAGCCCTGACTCCCATGGCTTCACCAGACATTGCCTTAGTGGGGACTTTCTGAGGCGGTCCCACCCTCAGGGTTCCACTGGGTGTTGCCCTAGTTGGGGCTCATTATAGTGGTTCCACCCTTGCTGTGGTTCTCTTCCTGGGCCTTGAGGCTCTTTGGGGCATCCTTCCAAATCGAGGTGAAGGTAGCCATCCCTTCACAGTTCATCCACCCCTGCACCCTGGTGGAGATGGCACCTCATAGATGCTGCCAAGGTTTACCACCTGTGCTTCCTGGAAGGGGTGGACAAGCTGCACCTGCTTGAGTCACAAGTGGAGTGGCCAAGGAGTGGTGCACTGTAGTCAGGGGAGTAGAGCCGTGAACTCATTCTGCTCTCAAAGCCCTGATATTCTGGGCCTGTGATGGGTAGGGCACCCCTCAAAGATCTCCAAAACATTCATGCATTGTCATAAAGAATAGCACTAGGCTTCTGCCCACCCACATTAATCTCTTTATCAAATGGTCACTTGGCCCTGCCCTTGGCATTATCTCCCAAACATGCCTTTCAATTCTTTACAATATGGCCAGGCTGAGAATTTTCCAAATCTTTAAGTTTTGCTTCTCTTTTGATTATAAATTTCATCTTTAATTTTTTTTGTTTCTTCCTCTATTTTACTATAAGTAGTCAAGAGCAGCCATGCCACACCCCCAACACTTTACTTGGAGATTTCTTCCACCAACTATTCTATTTCAGCACTCAAAAGCTTTGCCTTCCACAAAACACTAGGACATGAATACAATTTAGCCAAGTGATCACTGATCCTTTATAACAAGGATCACTTTTCCTCCGGTTTTTAATAACATGTTTCAATTTCTGTCTGAGACTTCATGAGAACAGTTTTTATCATCCATATTTCTACCAATATTCTAATCATGACCTCTTAGGTAATCTCTAAGAAGACTGAGGCATTCCCTACAGTTCTTTTCTCTTTTTGAGCCCTCACACTAATCACCGTTAATGCTCTGTTCACAACAATGTAAGCTTTTTTCAGCATGCACCGCCAGACTCTCAGTCTCTACCCATTACCCAGTTTCAAAGCCATTTCTACATTTTTACATTTTTAGCTGTCTGTTATAATAGCACACCACTTCTCAGTACCAATTTCTGTCTTACTTCAGGCTACTATAACAAAATACTTTAGATTGAGTAGTTTACAAACAACGTGAACTTATTGCTCACAATTCTAGAGGCTGGAAATTCCACGATCAAGGTGCCAGAAGATTCAGTGTCTGGTAAGGTTTCACTCTGCTTAATGCATCTGGCCTTCTGACTGTGTCCTCACATGGCCTAAGGGCAAGGCAGCCCCCTTCAACCTCTCTTATAAGGACACAAATCCCATTCGTGAGGGTGGAGCCTTCATGATTTAATCACTTCTCCAAAGGACCCATCTCTTAATACTCTCACACTGGATATTAGGTTTAAACATATGAATTTCAGGGGGACACCAACATTCAGACCATAGTACAATGCGATATTATTGAACCTTAAAAAGGAAGGAAATTCTGACACACTACAATGTGGATAAACCTTGAGAAAAATATACAAAGTGGAATAAGCCAGACACAAAAGAATGAGTACTATATGATTCCACTCATAAAATACCTGGGGTAGTCAAATTCATAGAAACAGAAAGTAGAATGATAGTTGTCAGGGGCTGGAGGGGGAGGAAAAGGGAAGTTGTTGTTTAATAGGCACAGAGTTTCAGTTTTGCAAAATGAGAAAGTTCTGAATATTAGTAAAAACAACGTGAGCTACTTAACGCTACTGAACTATACACTTAGAAATAGTTTAAGATGGTACATTTTATATTAAGCACTTTTTACTACAATTTAAAAATATTTGAAAAATAGAGAGTAGGACCGGGGTGCTGAGGGCAGGGGGCTCAGAGAGGTCTCAATTTTAATGGAGTGGTTAGGATAGGTCTCATTGTGAAAGTAACATTTCAGTGAAGATTTGAAGGAAGGAGGGGATGGCCACATGGCTATCTGGAGGATATTTACATTCCAGGCAGAGAGAACAGACAATGCAAAGGAGAGGCCTTGGCTTCGTATGTGTGAAGAATGGTCAGGAAGCTGATATGATTGGAGAGGAGTGAGAGGACGGAAGAGGGAGATGAGGGTAGTCAGGTGATGGGAGCCAGGTCATGAAGGGCCCTGTACACCATTGTAAGGACTCTGGCTTTTTGTCTGAGATGGGAGCCATTGGAGTCCTTAGCCGAGGGGTGACATCATCTGACTTAGGTTTACAGGGGATGGCTCTAAACAAGGGAAAGGGTGGAAGCTGGAAGACCATTTAGGAGACTGTTAGAATGGTAAAAATGTTGCTTTAATACAGAAATGAATGAAGAAACAGGTAAATAAATGGAAACCATAAAATTAGGGAATTTTGAAGCTGTTATATATTATTGTGTAGTGAAGAATTAACTTTACCCAAAGCAAGTTCTGTCCTTTGTCCTCAGCTGCTAGAAGCTGATGTTTAGGTCCCTTGAATGTCTTGTTTGGTAGAAGTATTTTTGTTTTCCAAGGGTTTTTAGCCACTGGACAGCCTAATAATGCAATATGATGGGGACTTATGGCACATGCCATATCAGTTCTGATCTTTTCCCAGTTTCAGTTTAAGAACTGGAAACTAAAACTTTTAGCCCCAATCTCCAGGAGAGGCAGAGGGACTAAAGATCAGCTAACATGGGCAGTATGCGATCAAGCCCTGATAAAACACTGGACAGTGGAACTCAGTTCAGCTTCCCTAGTTGGCAGTACTCTTGAGTATTATTACTAATTGTAGTTGGGAGGAGGTAACATGATCAAGGACTCCACAGGAGATGACTGACAGTTTTCTGTTTGGGACCCTCCCAGATCTTGGCCCTTTGTATCTCTTTCTTTGGCTTGTTCTGACTTGTATCCTTTTGCTATAATAAAACCATAATTAGAATCATAGCTCTTTCCTAAGTTCTGTGGGTACTTCTAGCAAATGGTCATGCCTGAGAAAGTCTGTGGGTGCGGACCCTTGAATTTGTAGCCAGTTGGTCAGAAGTGAAGGTGGCCCTGAAGATCTCTAAACTTTCAGCTGGTATCTGAATTTTGAGCAGATGCGATAGTTGTGTTGGAAGACTGTGCCCTTAACTGTGAGTTTGGCAAACTCATTGCAGCTGTGTATTTCATTACAGTGGCTACTGAACTATATCATATGCATTCTATCACAAATCGTCACTTCCTGGATCAGAAGTTTGCAAATTACAGCCCATAGGCAAAATATGGCCCACTGTCTATTTTTACAAATAAAGTTTTATTAGAATGAGCTATGCTCATTCCTTTATGTATTGTCTGTGGCTGCTTTCATTGCTACAACAGCAGAGCTGAGCAATTGTGGCAGAGATGGTACCATCTGCAAAGCCTAAAATATTTACTGTCTGGCTCTTTATTAAAAAAATATTTGCCAGTTCCTGCTCCTGACCTGCACCTGACCTTGACCTGGGAATTGGGGGTATGAACTCAGAGGGTCACTAAATATGGGCATTGTCTTTCATGGGACAACATTGTCATGATGGTTCATACAGGACAAGGAGAATGAGGCACAGTAATGGATTCAGCAAAAGAAGGGCAAATTGCTAGTTAAGTGTGGCACTATTGCTCTATTAATGTAAAATGACAGCCCTTAAAACTGGCTTCCACCTTGACCTCTGTCATCAAAATATATTCTATAGGCCAGATGCTGTGGCTCATGCCTATAATCCCAGCAATTTGGAAGGCCGAGGCAGGTGGATTACTTGAGGTCAAGAGTTCGAGACCAGCCTGGCCAACATGGTGAAACCTTGTCTCTAACAAAAATATAAAAACTAGCTGGGAATGATTGTGCATGGCTGTAACCCCAGCTACTCAGGAGGCAGAGTCAGGAGAACTGCTTGAATCCAGGAGGTGAAGGTTGCAGTGAGCTGAGATTATGCCACTGCACTCCAGCCTGGGTGACAAGAGCGAGACTCCATCTCAAAATACATATATATATATACTATATAAGGATTCTTTTTTTGGTCCCCATGACACACATCTCTAATTTTAGGCTTAGCAATGATGGTAATTTACATTCAATATTCTACAAACCTTGCCAACAACCAAGATAATAGGTGTTCAGTTCTTTTAAACAATGCCAACTGGAGTCATTGCGTCTGAAGATTGGCTCAAATTCCATTCTGAATCCTGTAGAAAGTGAAATGCCGCCCTGATATTCTACCAGGACTCTGGAAGTTATGTCCAGAGGGTCACTCACACCGAGCTCCTGTCTCTGCTGAACTAGTTATGTTCTGGGCTTCTCTTCCCACCCGTGTATGTTGTTCCCGGCCTGCCTCCTTGAACCATCTCTGACACTCATCTACTTTTAGACTCACAGAAGGCTGTTTCAGGTTTATGAGAATATGCTGAACGTTAGGAAAGACAGAAGAACTTGACGCGGCAGTCAACATTGGCAACTTACAAGTAAATACTACAGCACCATGGTTCCCAAACTGTGTGCGGAGACACCTTGTGATGCTGTAGCCAACTTATGGAAATGCTATGAGGGAGCCGGGTGTGGTGGCTCACGCCTTTTTAAATCCCAGCACTTTGGATTTTTTTCGCCATGTTGCCCAGGCTGGTCTCGAACTCCTGAGCTCAAGCAATCTGTCAAGGAGCTTGAGATGAGCCTGGGCAACATGGTGAAGCCCCATCTCCAAAAGATACAAAAATTAGCCGAGTGTGGTAGTATGCACCTGTAGCCCTAGCTACTTGGGAGCATGAAGTAGGAGGATGGCTTGAGCCCAAGAGGTGGAAGTTACAGTGAACTGAGATCACACCACTGCACTCTAGCCTGGGCAACAGAGCCAGACTGTGTCTCAAAAAGAAAAAAAAAAAAAAAAGAAGAAAAGAAATGCTATGAGGTATTTTACATTTTCAAGGTAAACAAAGCGATATTCAGTATCTGTCAGGTACTGCAGCAGAAGTTATTGGCTCAAAGTAGTTCACTGTTTCAACAGTAGATTGTGCCACATCCTTTCAATGATATCTTTGTAAATCTGGATGTTCTGGGTTACTGAGACAAAAAGCAAGCACTGAGTGAAAATCAACATGGAACAGGAAATGAGGGTGGAGGTGTCCAATCTTAGGCCAAGGTTTGAGAGGTGTGCACGTCCAAGGTACACACACCTGATTAATAAATCATTTTAGCTATTTAACAATAAAATAACACTCTTTTTATTTAAATTGACATTAGTATTTCAAACTACAATTAAGTTGTTAGGACATATGAAGCTGGTTGGGTTTGCTACTTGATAAAGGAACTGTTCTTTCTTGTGGCCCAGGGGAGACTACGAAAAAATGCCGGAGGCACCAAGGGACCTGTGTACCAAGAAAGTTTGGGAACCGCTGTTACAGTAATTAATACTGTTGAAAAAAAGTCACTGGGTCATTTCTACCATCTTAAGTGTCAGCTCCTGGCTAAGGGGCTAGGTGTTTATTGTCTTTCTCGGCTGTGTTTCTATTTCCCGGCTGCTATTTGCTTCCCACGCAGAACCCTTTAGTCATCTTCTCTGTTTCTCTGCTTCCTTTCAGATCATGCCCTCGGGGCGCTGCTCCCTTCTACCCTCCAGTAACTTATCAAGGTATTCCCCTAAACAAAGACAATTTCCTCTCTAAAAGAAATTCTTTGACCAGTATTAAATAAAGAATACACTTATTCTTCTAGTATAAATTGCTGCACTATGGGTCTTGAATCACCTGAGCACTGGCACTCAAGGACAGGGTGAAAGGAAGGCCAAATCAAAGGTAAAATTGGGGAATAAAGGCAGAGAACAGGCCTAAGAAAACGTTGATTGCTTCACAATTTTACTGTAACCACAAACTGTGTGCCCAAAACACATTTAAATTTGTCCAGAGTCCAAATACAGAGCATGTAACAGATAAAATCTTTTTCTTTAACTCTGTAAACTGAATATTTTGTAACCTCAAAAGGCAGGATTTTATATCATTGGGATGCTTTATTTCTTCCTGCAATTAAATATACTGGTATAAGCTGTGAAAGGAAAAGCTGGAAATTTAGTCCAGCAGATGTGTCTATTTTCTCAAACATTTTAATGAAATTTTTCTTGATCATCATCTTTGGGCTTTGAGCATACACACCAACCACTCCTTGCCTTGCTTTATCCTTTATTCCATTCTTATTTCAGAAGAACATTATACAACTTTGCCAATCTGGGAGTGTGATGGAAAAACAACTGATTCTTTTATGAGAGCAGATTGGTCCTAGCATTTATGAAGCCCTGACTGCACTGAGGTCCAATGAATGAAAATATCCATGTTCTCTCCACCTCTGGCTAGCTGCAGCAATATCCTCTTCCACATCCATCACTTTCTCATGCCTGACAGAATGATAGACACACAAAATCATTCCTTATTGTAGTAGAAATCTCTCACCCAAACGGTTTTCTGGTAGTTACTCTGACTCAACTCTGGCCAACAGGCTCCTGTAAAATGGGTTCCACATTCTGCTCTGCATTGCAAGAACCACATGTTTCCAGGTTTCTTTGGATTTATTTGCATTAACCTCCATGGAAAGCAGGACCTCTGCACTGCTTATAAAACTCCAAGAGGCCATTTACATAAGCCTTTACATTTACATGAGACATAGATTTAATGGATGAGGATAAATGTGGCATTCTTGGTGCTTCTGTTGGGAATGCTTGCTAGGAATTATTTCTAGTTCATCAGTCTGAAGGACCCAAGATCTCCTGAAATTTTGGGTGAAAATTCCATGTTTTATTTCCTATCCTAAAGTGTCTAGAGATCTCAATCTGATCTCGACCATGCATTTTTTGTAAATGACTCCTACTTAGTCCTACTTAGTCCTTAGTCAGGCACCAGACTTAAGTGCTTATGGTAACACTTCTCCAAACATGGCCACCATCAATTCCTTCCCCTCCTGGATGCGCATGCTTCCTCATTTGAAAAGATGATGCTTATTTCTCCTTCCCTTGAATCTAGGCTGGCCATTTGAGTTTCTTTGACCAATAAACATTGGTGGAAATGGCACTGTGCTGGTTCTAGGTCTAACCTTTAGGAAGACTGGTAGTTTCTGCTTCCTCTCTCGGGAGCCAGCTGCCAAGTAGTGTGACCAAATACTCTGATACTACCATGCTGTATGAAAGCACAATTAAGGCTGGGTGTAGTGACTTGTGCCTGTAATCCCAGCACTTTGGGAGTCCAAGACAGGAGGACTGCTTGAGCTCAGGAATTCAAGACCAGCCTAGGCAACACAGTGAGACCCTATCTCCATAAAAAATAAAAATAAAAAAATTAACCAGATGTGGTGTGCACTTGTAGTTCCAGCTACTCATGGGACTGAGGTGGGAGGACTGCTTGATTCCAGGAGCTCAAGGCTGCAGTGAGCCATGATCATACCACTGTACTCCAGCCTAGGTGACAGAGCAAAACTCTGTCTCAGTAAACACGAACAAGAAAAAAAAGAAAGCCCAATTGCCAGATGGAGAGGTCACACACACACACACACACAGAGTGCACTATCTTAGATGTTTCAGCCCCAACAGCCACCGCACAGAGAAGAACCACCCAGTTGAGCCCAGCCTAGATGGCAGAATTATGAGAAATCATAACTATTGTTTTAAGTCACTAAGTTTCAGAATGATTTGTTGTACAGTAGCAGATAACTGAAACAGTGCTTAATAAGTATTATTTAAATTAATAAATATAACAATCAACCCTGTTAGGTATGAGCTACTCCCCACATTTCAGAAATGAGGAAACTGAGGTTTTACGAACTACATGACCTGCCGGATGTCACACTGCTAGTAAACGGCTGAGCTGACACATGATCCCAGGCTGCCTGATTTCAGTCTTCTCACTTAACCAAAATACCTCTCCACAGGGAATCAGGACTCCCATGTACATGGAACATAATAGTGGTACCCTTTGTTCAAAGGAAATATGTTCGAATGCTTGGATTAACAGATGCTAATGGCTCCTAACTACCCCTTTCCTTCATGGTTCCCTAAAGAAGCCCCTATGTCAGACTTTTTACAAAGATAGATGGTGGCCGTGTGAACCATGTCTGGGAATGACAGCTGCTGACAGGAACAAGAGGACAACAGGACAGCTGGGAAAAGAAGTGGCATTTGTTGAATAGCTGCCATGTGCTGCTATCTGTACATGACTGACTGATTAATCCTTAGGCAACCTAATAAGGGCGGCATAATTATCTCTGCTTAATAGACGAGAAAACTGAGACACAGAGAAGTTAAGGAACTTGCCCAAAGTAACCTAGAAGTAAATAGCAAAGATGGGATTTGACTTCAAGTCTATCCCTCTCCAAAGTCTGCAGTCTTTCTGAGTTAACCAAACCAAAAATCTGGGCTTATACCAGTTGTATAAGATTGAGATTTGAGATTTTTACTGTTGGAGATAAGGAAGTTTTCAGGTTTTAAACTTTATTTCTCAATGCACTAATTTTGCCATAACAAAAAGCCAACCTGGGGGTAAAAGCAGAGGAAAAACAGCAACAATGGGAACGAATTAAAATATAAACCTGTGTGGGAAAGCAAAGTAAAACAGAAAGAACTCTTGACTGCAGCCTTCTGAGAAAACCAAGCATTGGGAGGGTTGCTGCTCCATGGAAGGTCTTGATATCAGATAGTGGGGCTAATCCTCATAACGGGGTCCTCATGCTTACACAGAATGATACCCAGTTCATTCCTCTGCATCAAATACTTATAGCAGAGACTGCTAGTTGTTATAGTGAGTCTCTAAGGCATTTTAAAATGTCTTGAGAAGTTAGATCAATCTCTAAAAATTACCCTGCATGTTTTATGGCTCCAAGGTACATTGGCAAAGATTCTAGAGTCCACCAGAACTTCTGCAGCCTTGTAGTTTCCATCTACTTAGAGGAAGCCTAGCTCAGTAGCTGAATCCTGGGACAGTTTGTCTATCTTTGTGAAAACACACACACACACACACACACACACACACACACACACACACACACACACCTGATAAGCCTCACAGTGTAGACCTTTATCAGCAAGCCAAGCACTGTTCTAGCTTCCTTTGGATTTCCTAGTTACTTAGGAGTCAGTCTGGATAGCTCTCTCTCTCTCTCTCTCTAGCTCACTCACTTGCTCTGTCTGTCTTCTCTATCAGAATAGAGACCGCAGGACCAGCTGAGCATTGTCTGTGTTCCCTGTAGGCTGCACTAGAGACACGTGCAGTCTGCCCAGTCTGTTCCTGTATTCTGTTTCCTTCTGCCTTCGTCCCTAGCACACAAGGGATGCAGGCATCTTTGGAATGCTCCCCCTTACCCAGGCCCACAGCAGGTGCTGAGGCTCTGGAAGTCGGTGGCTACTGACTATCACTGTTCCCTCTGGGATTGCCTTGGGAGAGGAAGCGTGACCAGCCACCCACAGGCTGTGGGGGTCCCCTACTCCTCCCTGTAGCTAGATCCAACTAGGAGGCTGCAGCAGGGAGTCTGGAGGGGCCTTCCCACCTCTGACATTGTAAGACCAGACGGTCTTTCCCCATTAGCAGACTGCCGTGCTCAGAAGGGCAAGCCTTTCCTTCCCACTCTCAAAGGCTCAGCCCTGCCATGCCCATGTGGGGAGCCCTTCTAGGGTCATTCTTGGAGGGGCAATGCATGGATGAATCTCTAAGCTTATGTGGGTTTTGCGTTCCACACATAGGACTATCTGCCTATTTACATAATAAGAGGGAAGCAGACACACATGTGGGGTTGCCTTAGTAATTAGACACATGGCTGTTTCCTTCTTTTGTTGCCAAGTAATTGCAGCATCTGGTTTACCCCAAGAACGACTCTCCTATTAAAAAGCAGAGGGGAGGAAAGAAAGACCTTATAAACCCACACATATCTGCTGGTAGAGCTGCTGGAGAAGCAGGCAAATTAAGAGCCTCATTTTGTAATTTTGTTTAAAGCAAAGCAGCAATAAGCACCACTCCTGCCACCCCTCTCCCCATCTCATTCATAAATGCTTCCAAAAGCTTTAGACAACTGGAGCTTATGAGAAACTGACTAACAATATTTTTGGAGCTATGAAGTCATCTGTCACACCACCAGAATGATTGGATCTGGGGCTCAGGGCTCCATGACCATATATAATATTTAAATCTTGCTTGCTTTTCTGCACACTGAGCTATAAGATCATGTTTATTGTCCTTTCCACAGCTGCATTAAAATGATCTGTGAATCTGTCTGAAGAGGTTCTTTGCTCATCACTGCAGAGCAAGGCTCAGGCTCATGGCTGAACAGGGAGGCACACACTCTCAAATAAAAATGGTAAAGTATGGAAGAGAAAAGACTCAGATATGGGATTCTGGGTTGGAAAATGACTTTGGCAAGTCATGCAATCTTCCTGAGAGTTTTCTCATCTAAAAAATGGGAATAAGAATAGCTAGCTCACCAGGTACACAGCTAGATATTTGCCTTGCGTGTCTCACAGGGTTATTTGGGGGCTCAAATGAGGTAGCAAAAATTATAATGTGGGTGTTTAATCACTATAGAAATATGAGATGCTATTATTTAGCCCAGCCATATTGCAAGGAGAATTCTCAGGGCAAACATGGAGACGAGCCTGCCTTGATTGCATCAGCTCGGAGTTACTCTTTTAAGGACCCTTGTCCTTATGATCCTTCCCAAGGTATAGGTCGATTTCATTTTCTTCCTCTGTAAGAAGAGGAAATGCAGCCAGGTGTGGTGGCTCACGCCTGTAATCCCAGCACTTTGGGAGGCCAAGGCAGGCGGATCACTTGAGGTCAGGAGTTTGAAACCAGCCTGGCCAACATGGTGAAACCTCATCTCTACTGAAAATCCCAAAACTTAGGCCGGGCACGGTACCTCAAGCCTGTAATCCCAGCACTTTGGGAGGCCGAGACGGGTGGATCACGAGGTCAGGAGATCAAGACCATCCTGGCTAACATGGTGAAACCCCATCTCTACTAAAAAAATACAAAAAAACTAGCCCGGCGATGTGGCGGGCGCCTGTAGTCCCAGCTACTCGGGAGGCTGAGGCAGGAGAATGGTGTAAACCCGGGAGGCGGAGCTTGCAGTGAGCTGAGATCCGGCCACTGCACTCCAGCCCGGGCTACAGAGCGAGACTCAGTTTCCAAAAAAAAAAAAAAAAAAAAAAAAAACAAGAAAATCCCAAAACTTAGCCAGGCATGGTGGTGGATGCCTGTAATCCTGCTACTCGGGAGGCTGAGGCAAGAGAATCACTTGAACCTGAGAGGTGGAGGTTGCAGTGAACCAAGATCATACCACTGCACTCCAGCCTGGGCGACAGAGTGAGACTCCATCTCAAAAAAAAAAAAAAAAAAAAGAAGAAGAAGAAGAGGAAATGCACATCTAGGAAAGATTATAGATTTCCCAGTCGCAGGTCTATGAAAGGCAGAGCAGGGTAGGAGCATCTGGGAGCTTTAACCACTTTGGGGTGGTTCCCAGATGACAGTTTTGGTGGTTTCATCTCCATAAGGAGGGAGGCACTCATGTGCCAGTTTCTCAACTCATTCTCAAAGTCATTCTACCTTGACATCAATACAAAATAGGTACATGTTGACTTGGTTTAATGAGATGCTAATTAAAGCAATATAAAGTAAAATGTCATTGGGGAAGGATTATCCTAGTTAAGTGACAAAGTTTGTAGACAAAGACCAACTAGAGAATGATCAGCTCTGTCCACCTAAACTGAGGAGTTTCACAAGGTCTTCCTGCATCTCGGAAAGCAAAACTACCTCAGATCAAAGTGGATAAGAGTCAAGGCACTTTGGAGTTGGAAGCATGTTTAAGGATGCTTCCAACTCCAACGCTCATTTCACAAATAAGCAAAATGAGTCCCACCAAGGGAAAGGATTTGGCCAGAGTGACAAAGTAGACAAAAGGTAGGGCTAAGACGAAAACCCAGGTCCTCTATAACCATTATATTTCTAACAAATGCAGGGCTATAACTTCAGTAAAAAGTAGTCAAAGTTTTAGGCCCACATTTTCAGTTCTCCATGCAGGGCACCAAGCTATGCACCAAGTTGTGGCTAATTCCTTGATGCTTAATCATAGCCTCTTATATAGCCAGATTATCATGGTCTGGCAGGGCAGACTGTTGAGGCCTCTCAGGCACTGAAAATACATCACAAGGCTGCAAGTGACCCAGAAAGTTCTGGAAGGATGTAAGATGTCATCTGGACAGTAGGTAGAAGGACAGAGTGTCCTGGTAGAGGTGAATTAATAGCAAGATGTCTTGGCAGAAGGCAGAATGGGAGAGAGAGGGAAAGACAGGGAGTGTCAGGGAGGTGACACAGAATGGGTAAGAGCGAAAAAGTTCCTGTAGGAACTAAGGCAGGTGGAGAAAGAAAGCCAAAACCAACCTACTGGAAGTAGAGTGTAAAACAGCAGCTCGCTTCCAAAAAATGAAAATAAATAAAGCAAAAAACCCCAACGGGATGACGCCCCTGGTACAAAGCATGCAACACAAGACCAACACAAGTCTTGTGTGGGTAGAACAGAATGCCTGGCCTAGAACCCCGTTAACTACCTTAGGATCCAGAAAGAGTCGAAGAGACTAGTGAGAGTGTCTCCAGTCATGGAGGCTAGAGGACTGCAGCAGATGAGAAAACAGATGGATCCTGTTCTTCTATGCACTGCACCCAGAACCTATTTCATCTAGAGATAAAGGAAAGGAGACAAAAGGCAGCTGAGTTGATACATAAATATTTCTAAAACATTTGCTTCCATAACACAGTCTTTTTTTAAATTGAGAAATAGTGACAGAAAGATCTAAGGGGTAGAGCCCTTTTTTATTGAAGTGGCATTGCTCAGATAGTCCTACAGTAGATAACCAGAATGGGAAAGCAGAGCTCTCTAGACGTGGCCCTGGATGGCATCCGGAGGAAAGCCAAAGCCACTAGGTCTCCTCCCACTTCCGGTCTCCAGTATATTTTTGGAAATATATGGTGTAGGTAAATGTCCCATTCTCATAAAGATTTTAGCCTTGAAATCTTTGGCTTTATTCTCAGCTGGACCTAGGCCCAGGGTGACCATCACTTAAGTAATTCCATGCCTTGGGGAGCCTAAGTTAGGGCTTTCATGTTCAAAGGACATGGTCCATTGAAGACTTGGAATATGGACTTGCTCTGATCTTCATAGTCTTCAGTTCTCAGAGCCAAAGCAGGCTGACTTTAAAAAAGTGGCTTGTATTCTCTTCCTCTCTTCCCCACCCCCAGTATTATCAACTGTTCAAGGGCAGAGGAAGATAATGGAATACAGGATTGGAGGAGCTATGGCCACACCGGCAGAATTTAACTCTTGGACTTTTCAGAGCTGTTCTCCCCAATAGGCAAACCTTTCCTAAGACACCCTTTTGTTATGAAAAGCAAACCATGTCAGCCAGACTTTTCAACCAGACTTTGAGGGCTGGATCTAAAATAAAAGGAAAATGGTTTTGAAATCTGTATTCAGCCAGCATAGTTTGATATTTCAAATTTGCACAAATTCAGAGGAGGGTGCAAATTCTTTCCTTGGGAGAATAACGGGGGATGGGGTGGTATTAATGCTTGTTCCAGATCAAGACATCAATTTGAGCTGGTTTAGCTCAGATCAAGAATAGGTTCTAACACATGAGACAGTCACGCCAGGCAAGGAGGGACCCGCACCATTGATGAATGGCATAACACTGCAAGGGTGGGTAGAAGGCACACACGTAGTGACAGTTAGAACATACGTTAAAGTGGCATTGCTTGCTAGTTCATTAGAGGATTTGTGTGTCAGATGGGGGATAAGAAAATAGAATTGGTGCTGGAGCAATTCAGGAAGTTCTGCAGAGGCATAACTAGCACAGACACTTAAAGTTCACTCCAAGGGGAGAGAGCAGTGCTTCCTGTGGGAGAAAATGTGATGAGAGATATGAGAAGACTAAAGACTAATTGAACATCCCATATGAAAAATTCCGTGCTAGGCACAGAATTACATGACAAATACAGTTTTTCACTTAGATATCCATCCACAAGCTAAAAATTGTTTCCTACTTTACAGAAGTGGAAACTGACTAAAAGACCTGATAGAACTATATGTCCAGGCCCCAAAGGCCTGGGCTAATGATGGTGCAAAGACACCAATGGACATGAGCAGGAACCACTGTAGAGAACAGCAATGGAGGAGAGGATGGAGGGGGTTGGAAGGTGGTGGGAAACGGTGAAGGCACAGTGGGCCAAACCATAGACAATGTTAAGTGGCAGACAGGTTTTTAACTGGAGAATTTTAGAAGAGGTGTGATGACATTAGTGTTTTGATTAGGCTAGGAGCTACAGAGGTTCTAGCCTCTTGAACACAGGCTAGATGGAAGCAGGAGAAATTGGAAGTGGGAAATGATGAAGAAACTGACATGGCAATCCAAGAATGTAGATCCAGACTAAGGTTTCTTAACAGGAGTGGAGAGGAATAGATGCAAATAAATATCCCAGGAATAACCCATAGAACTTGTTTTTTCATTGTGCGATAAGGAAAAAAGATTTCTCTTAGTAATAGATCATATTTAACTGTTTCAAATCTTCAAGGAGAGACCACGCAATGTAAAGTCACCTCCACCTTTAGGCAAGGCTGCACACAAGTCATCCCAGCCATATGTTTTATTCTGAATGTTTTCCCCATCTCTCCGGAGAGAGTTTCAATGACCACTAGGATTTGGGGGTTGTTATACAATAACACTACAATTTTTAAAACCTGCCTAATAAGGTAACTGCTCCAAACTTTGGTTGTTTTCGATTTGCAGTACATACTTCTTGCAGCTCCTGGTTCCATGAGTTTCAAAGGAAATACCATACGAAAGATACTAAATATAGCATGCAGCATATATAATAAGTGCTTCCAAATAGTGGCCTTGTCATCATCATTAATGTTAATAGCACTACAAGATTCATGTATTGGGTCCTTTTCAATGACTGTGGTACACACACTCTGCAGTAGGTTCCAGATTAATCTATGGCCTGGTTTATAAAGCCAGATCTCACATGACACCTAAATCAGCTCATACTTGCTCTCTGAGGTGACAACATTTTAACTTGAATTTCCTTTCATATACCAAGTGAATACTGTATGAATTGCAGGTGCTAAAATTTATTACCAGATCACTTGATTTGAGATCTGTGGGCCAAGGGAATACACCATCACAATCTCTACACATCATTAAAGAGCCGGTTTTCTTGAGAACATCAGGTAAGGGGAGTAATTTAATGAGAGCAATAACAGACTTCCAAATAAAAATTCAGGTTCTGAGAATTAGGTCATCCTAAGTGGAACTCAGAAACCTGGGCCTAAAAATAGACTAATTCCATGCAGTGTAAGAGATGAAGCATTTGGACCTATATGAGGCAGAAAGTTAGAACTGGAATCTTTGTATAAACCCAGAATCGTCAAATGTCCCACAGTCTCTGACACAATGTGATGATTAATCTTGCCCATCAACTTGGCTGGGCTATGGTGTCCAGATATTTGGTCAAACATTATTCTGTATGTTTCTGTGAAGAGTTTTTAAATGAGATTAATATTTAAACCAGTGAACTTTGAGTAAAGCAGATTACCCTCTATAAGGTGAATGGGCCTCATCTGATCAGTTGAAGGCCTTAATGAGGAAAAGACTGACCTGACAGGGAGAAGAGGAAATTTTGCCAGCAGACCACCTTTGGACTCCAGCTGCAACTCTTCCTTGAGTCTCAGCCTGCTGCCTATCCTGCTGACTTTGGACTTGCCAATCCTCCACAATCACATAAGCCAATTTCTTAAAATAAATCTCTCTCTTTCTCTCTCCCTTCCCACACACACAGACACATAAACACATACCCTATTGATTGTGTTTCCCTGGAGGACGCTGACTAACATACACAGGGAACTAGAGAAAGTCTACTTGCCCTCAAAAGAAGATGGCCAACAAGCTTGAATCTCTCTTAACCACTCTTTTTAATGAAAATGAGTCTACCTACAAATTTTGCAAATGTATCGCAAGAGACCCCAAACCTAGAAATTAATAAAAAGGGATTCTCAGCAAGCAACATCTCTAGAGCATCTGGAAGGAAGCAAAACTAAAACCGTTTAGGAAGAATGTAGGATGCTTCCACCCTAAGCTACACAGGACATTCACAAATAAAGCCTATGAAATATGAACTCACAATTTCAAATTATGAAACATATCCTGGAATAAAATGCCATGAACCATAGGAGAATCAATTAACAGCAAATTTAGACTTTTAAGAACTTTAGACAATAAGAGTATCAAATTCAGAATATAAAAATAAATCATAATATAGAATTTACTTCACTGGAAAATTTTGGGCAAGTTACTTAATCTCTATGCCTCAGTTTCCATATCTGTCAGTGGATCTCCGAAATCTTCATTTTCACAAGATCGCTAAGGGAATATGATACACACTCTGTCTTGGAATCTACTGCCCTGGTCATACTACATCAGGAGGATTGTAGGACATTACATGTTCGCCTGCCTTCTGGATGGAGGTCATTCTTTCCATTGCCTGCTCACTTTCCTCTCATCCCGCACACAGGTAGGATCACTTCCCCCTGAGTGAAAGGGACATAGAGACTCTGTGTGGTGTTTTTACTATTTAATACATGCCTGCTACTACCAAGAAAAATGCCATTAGGTTTGGTTGGGAACCTTGGTTGCCAACCATCTCTGCTGAAGATAAGCAAAGAAAGTGAGCCACAGGATCAAGAGCACAGGTGGCCTCAGAGCCAAAATATGGTAAGAGTACCAGTTAGCCACCACTATTGTTTGCCACAGCAAGGACCTGATTAAATTATGTTGCCACCCTAAGATATCAGGGGCTTCAAGAAGGGGACCATCTGAGGAACAAAACTAAGGATAGCATAGGAGGAACAAAATGATCAATACTGAAGTTTCCCAGTGTAAGATTTGATTCTTCAACAAAATATGTAGGAGAGTGGAGGAGAGCACACTAAGGTTGTTCAGGTTAGAAACAACTAGTTATTTCTCCTAAGGAGGATAATAAGAAAATGTCCTCATGTGTGCAAATATCAAGTATAGGTGGGGTCACTTGACAAGGGACAGGAAAGGGGGCTTTCTGGAAAGGTGGGTCTGATGGTGGATGCCCTTGGGTTGTGGCAAGAAAGTAGAGCCTTAACTGAGGAAAACAGAGGCAGCCACAAGAGAGGCAACCACAAGGTGGTCTCGGGGAGCCAGGGAGGCAAACACATTTCCATAGCTTCAGTGAACACCTGCATGATGATGTTGGAGCCTAACTACACACACAGGGATGGCCCAGAGGTGGACAAGAGACAGAATCATTAGGAAATCACACCCTGGGAGAAAAAGCACAAAGGACATGAGCAATTCACCCAGGGGCCCTGTTAACACACACACTCAAGGAAGCCAGGAGAGAGAGCCACTCCCTTAGTGGTGGGTGGTGTGTCCACCCAATGAGAGGAAGTTGCTCCCCTGAGGACACAAGGATGCGCAAAGGATCGCTGGCAGGAGAAAGTGCAGCAGGAATGGACTATTCAACCTGGTTGTACATGCTGACAGCTGTTTTTCCTCCTTTTTTTTTTTTTTTTCTTTTTTTTTTTTCTGTCTCATTAGCCGGGCACTATCGACTTTGGGAGTGGAGGGCACTTCCCACCCACCAGGGTGGTACGTATCTATGTCTCACCACTTGCTCGCAGAGTTTAAAGAGTAAGCTCATCTTGCCCTCAAGGAAAGGGGAGCCAGTTTTTATGATTGCTAAATATGGGAGCTCTGGGTTTTAATGAGCCAAAGTTAATTGTGAAAGAATAAAATAGAGCTTTTGTGTGTCAGAACCGGAAGGAAGACTGTGGGAATAGAAGCAAGCAAATAGGATCTGGGGCAGAGCCTGGAAGCTCGAGACATGCCATCTGAACACCTAGAGGGGAGGTTGGTGGGAGGCCCAAGACCCCTAGTATGTGATAGGATTAGTGATGCCTTCTTTACTTTGGCGACATTACAGAATTAGTGTGGAAATCCCCAGATACTAGCTTTTACACCAAAAGAAGACAACTTATTAGCCCTTCTGGGGATGTGACTGGCATAACCAGGACAACAGGGGAGACAATCTGTTATTTCATAGCAAGTTGCTGACACCATCTGCTACTACTGACCTATCATGTACAGGCCTGTCTGGAGGGTGTATCCAGACAAACAATAGGCACTAAACCCACTTGTGGCTTTACCTCTTTAAAGGAGATAGCACAGCAAAAACATTCCATCCTGTAAAACAACAATAACCCAAGTAGAGCCCAGGGATACACAGACCCACCTCAGGCCTCTTGCACTTGCTGTTCCCTCTGCTTAGGACTCTTTCTGCAGATATGTGTGTGGTCCCCTCCCTCACTTCACTTCATTGTCTTCTGAAATACTAATCCCTCAGAGAGGCCTTATATGGCCATCCCAACTGAAATAGCACCACCCACAACCCTAACTCTGCCTGAATTTTCTTCAGAACACATGTTACTCTTCGTATCATTCTGCATACTTATTTACTTATTTTCTGTATCTCTCTCTAAGATATAAGCTTAAGAGGGCAGAGAATTTGTTTATTTTGTTCACTGCTATATCCCGATTATCTAGAGCAATGTCTGATACATGATAGGCATTCAGATAATATTAGTGAGTAAATGGACCATCAAAATAGAAAAATTAGCCCCTGCATAAATACTTTAGTTAAAACATAGATATATTCATAGGGGTTTTATTTCAAGTCAGTGGGGTGTCATCCTAGCCCAATCTTTAGCCCCTACAAGCTAAAGAAAACCAGATTGTCTTACTAAACTACTCTGCTATTAAAAAAGAAAAAGTTGTCTAGAGCCTGAATTACCTGCTGGGCTGCTCCATCAATTGATTTCTCAGCCATTGATTTATCTTTGTGGAGTTGTCAGAGCTTGAGAACATCAATCAGCTAATGGCTGTCACTAATCCACAAGCAAGGAGATAGGGCCTGTCCAGTCACTTCTGTTCTTGGCTTCATTGTTTTCCTTCTTTAATGTACATGTTATTCAATTTCCTTTTTTAAATGTAAAGCAATACAAGGATGACGTAAAATAAATTCAACGCAAAACAGTAAATGATAAAAAGTAAATTTCCTCTTAACATCAGTGACCCTTGGCTTCCCTCATCAGGAACATCTATTGGTATCTCAATGTGGTGGTTACAATTTATACTGCCCTCATTACAAAGAAATTAATCAGCTTTTCATGTTTTGTTTCAGGTTTTTTTGGCCATTTGTGTATCCTCTTCTCTAAGTGATTTGTTCTAAACCCCTTGCCTATTTTTTCATTGGGTTTTATGCCTTTTTCTTATGAATTTGTAGAACTTTACATTCCAGATACAGGTTCTCTGTCAATTTTGTGTTCCAAATATTTTTCTCCCACTCAGTGGCTTGCATTTTTATGCTCTTAAGTGTTATTTTTGTGAACAGAAGTTACTGATTTTGAGCCTGATTTTGAGTAATCATTTCCTTATGATAGTCAGTGGTTTTATTTCTTATTTAATCCAAGATAATGAAGATGTTTTCCTACATTGTCTTCTAGAGAATTTGTTGTTTTGCCTTTCACATTTATGTTTAAAATTCACCTGGAATTTAGTTTTGTGTAGTGTGAAGTAGGGATTCAGTTAAATTTTTTCATGTTGATACCCCATTGATATGCCATTGTTTCAGCACCATTTATTGGAAAGTCTTTTTTCTAATCCTCTCTAGTACTGCCTTGATTTAAATTAAGTTTCTACACCTGTATAGGTTTGTTTCTTGGCTCTGTATTCTCTATCGTTGTGTATCTGTCTAGATTTTCACCTTAGTTATCTATACCGTTTTTGTGTGTGTATGAGACAGAGCCTCACTCTATTGCCCAGGCTGGAGTGGAGTGGCACAATCTCAGCTCACTACAACTTCCACCTCCTGGGTTCAAGTGATTCTCGTGCCTCAGCCTCCCAAGTAGCTGGGACTACAGGCTTGTGCCACCACTCTCTGCTAATTTTTGTGTTTTTAGTAGAGATGGGGGTCTCATCATGTTAGCCAGGCTGGTCTTGAACTCCTGGCCTCAGGTGATCCGCCCACCTTGACCTCCCAAAGTGCTGAGAGCATGAGCCACTGTGCCCAGCCTAGACCTTAATTATTAGACCTTTATAATAGTTCTTGTTTGTTAGAGCAAATAATCCTGCTTTATGTTTATTCTTCAACAATGTCTTCGTTATTCTTGGCCCTTTGCACTTCCATATAAATTCTAGAAAGAACTTACTAATTTTCAGAAAACAGAAAGCTAATCATATTTCATTTGAGATATCAATTTGATAAGAATCTTTTATGATATTGAGTTTTCTAATCTCTGAACGTGGTGTGCCTTTCACATACACATACACAGATGTGTAATTTTGATGGGAGAGGCTTTCTAGTTTACAAAGTATTTCATACTATTATATAGACAATGTATTTTATTTATAATTTATTTATTGCTAATACACGTAGAAATGCAAATGGATACAAATGTAGATTGATTTTGCATTCTACAATATTGCTATTAAGTCTGATTTATTTTTAATTACTCTTGAATGTTCTGTGTATATGATCATAGCATATCTCAATAAAGGCAATTTTATTTCTTCCGTTCTAATCACTGTGTATTTTATTTATTATTCTTGACTTACTGAATAAGTAAGTCATTATACTAACTGAATAAGTAAGTTATTACTTAACTGTTTAGGACCTCCAGGAAAATGTCGCCTAGAAGACATGATAACTATACCAGTTATTTCTTGTTGCTGGTCCCAAAGAAAAAGCCTTTAATATTTCATCACTAACTATAATGTTTCTGTAGGTTTTTAAAATTAGATACTCTTTAATTGGATAAGGAATTCTCCTCCTCCTAGCTCATTGTTATTTTTAAGATTATGAATGAATATTGAATTTTGCCAAATACTTCTGCATTTTCTGAAAATCATGATTTTTTCATTCTTATTTCTTAATGTGGCAAATCACATTAATGGGTTTGCTAATGTTCCACTAACCTTGCATCTGCATTTCTGGACTAAATCTAAGTTGGTTATGATGTATTTTCTATATACATATATGGATGTGTGTGTGTGTGTGTGTGTGTGTATGACTGGATTGTGTTTACTAACTTTTTAAAGGAATTTTTAATGTATGATCATGAATAAAATTAACTTACTTTTGTCTCTTATTCTGGTATTGGTATCGAGTTATACTAGCATAACTTTATGTGTACACACGCAGGCTTGGTATCAAGTTATACTAGCATCATAAAATGAATTGAGGCATGTATTTTTCATTATTTTCCATTCCCTTAAATGTTTACGGAATTTAACAATGATGGCTTTGGGGCCCATAGTTTTATACAGGGGAAGTATTTTTTTAATTATGGATTTCATTTATTCAGTAATAATAGGATTATCCAGGTGTTTAAAATTTTCACTTCGTGTCTTTTTTGTAAATTGTATCTTTCTAGGATTTTGTCCGTGCATTTAAATTTTCAAACTATTTGGCACAATGTTTAAAACATTCTTTCATTGTCATTTTAATGTCTGTGTAATATTATTACACTGGTCACTTGTGGGCCTTTTTCTCCTTTTTTGGATCAATCTTACCAAAAGTTTACCCATTTCTTTCTTTTCTTTTCTTTTTCTGGTTTTTTTTTTAGACGGAGTCTTGCTCTGTCGCCCAGGCTGGAGTACAGGAGTACAGTGGCGCAATCTGCAACCTCTGCCTCCTGGGTTCAAGCAATTCCCCTGTCTCAGCCTCCTGAGTAACTGGGACTACAGACCCATGTGATCACGCCCGGCTAATTTTTGTATTTTTAGTAGCGACAAGGTTTCACCATATCGGTCAGGCTGCTCTGGAACTCCTGACCTCAGGTGATCCCCCTGCCTTGGCCTCCCAAAGTGCTGGGATGACAGGCATGAGCCACCTTACCTGGCCAGTTTATCAATTTCATTAAGCTTTCCAAATAATCAAATATGTTGGTCCTGTTGATTTTTCTCTTTAATATATTTGCTTTCTATTTTATTAGTATCTATGTTTTTCTGTATTATTTCTTTCCGTTTATTTACCTTCTTTTTGTAATTATCTGAGATGAATGAATCTTGGCTTGGTAATTATATGTAGAATTACTAAGCTGAGATTCAGAGAAGAGGGATGAACCTGGAACTTGGAGCCACTTTTGCCCAGGAGACAATTTACATATACATGTTGATTTGTTTTTTCTAAGACCACCAGAGTGGGCACAAAAGAACCAGCGAGTAGGCAAGGCTAAAAGCAAAACTGCAAATTTATTCTTTGGTCATCTACCTTCAGGGACAGGAGCTGGGGGTGGGGGTGGAGTTTCTAATACAGTCCCGACAAGAGTGGGGGCTGAGAAAGCCCGCCCCCGGCGCATCTGCTGGGACCGACTTTTCTAGGAGTGGAAGGGCAATAGGCGGGGCACGGGCATGTCGGGGGGGGGGGGGGGGGGGGCTCCGCAGGTGCCACCAGGTAAATCTTGGTCTCCTCGGATTGACATCACCTGGTGCATGCCTGATTAATCTGCACCTTCCCGGGCGTCAGCTGCATTCTCGCACACATGGGAAGAGTTGGTGGTGAAGAAGAACCCAGAAGTGCACCATCCTGCCTCCGTTCGTCCAAACACATGTATATATATTCAGTGTGTGTACACATAAATGAGGGGGTTTGGCTGTAAGCAACAAACACTCACCTCTGCACAACTTAAGCACAAAATAACCACTCACAGAATGGAAGGAAGAGCTGAAGAACCAGGTTTCAAAGACAATAGGTGCGAGGGCAGGCCAGGGATCTGAGGAGCAGAAACTAATATCATTTTTTTATTACTCTGTTCAAAAGTCAAATTCCAAGAAGCAGGCATCTGATCTGTGTCAAGCGCCCACCTCTTGGCTAGGAGCAGGTAGGGCAGACTGCATGCAGTGAGAAAGACTGGTTCCTCTGAAGCAAATTCAGAGGCTATTTATCAGAAGATTTGGGAATGAATAATGGGCAGACAAAAATAACAAATGTTCACTGTAGATAGAAAAAAAGAAATACGGCAGGAGAGACACAGGAGCAAGGAAGCAGAAGAGAAAGAAAGAAAAGTGGAAAGAAATTGGCAAAATGAGGTGGGGTGGTTTGGATCTGTGTGAGCCATCCTAAATGAGAGAATGTGCCAACAATCAAGAAAAATAATTGAAGCTCTTCCTCTATCCAGGGACACATATGACCTTTGTCAGTCTTCATGGGCCCTTTCCTCCATTAAAAATATTAAAAATTATATTTTATGACGGTATTGGTATAAAGACAAATACAATTCAGACTGGATTTATTGTTATGTATCATGAGTATTATATTCATGTTTTTCTGCTGATCTTAAAAGGAATCAAAATTAAGACATTTTCATGAAGCCCTAAAAGTATCATGGGTCCTAGATGCTCTGCCTACTCCTTCTTCTCTTCTGTAAGATGCAGCTTGCATTGGCATTTACTACCATCTCCATGCACGTCAGTCCATCTTCCAGCTGCCAGCACCCACAGCACTTCACCTGAGAGCTCTCTCTGGCTGTTGGAGGCAGCTGAGATTTGCCATCCTTATCCCACAACTCTTAAACAATAGGTAATGGGAGATGGTATTTAAATACCCCAAATCCTTCCCCTCAGAGGCACATGTTCATTGACTCCCAGAGGACCTAAGCAAGAGAAACCTCTAGTCCCCCAATGTGGTAACTTGGTTGGTATGAACTTCTGTTGGCTACTTTCCCTTTCCTGCTTCACGCCTCCACTGCCCTGCCAGTGTTTTCCGGGACCACCTCCCCCCCAAAAAAAATTCACACTCAAATCCTTGTCTCAGTCTGCTGCTGGGAGAACTCAAACTGAGACACTACAGAGATAGTTCAGATCTGAGTCCCTGCCCAAATCTCATGCTGAATTGTAATCCCCAGTATTGGAAGTAGGGCCTAGTGCAGGTGATTGCATCACAGGGGTGGATTTCTCATGAATGGTTTAGCATCATCCCCTTGGTGCCATCACTACTCATGATATTGGGTGACTTCTCGCAAGATCTGGCTATTTAAAAGTGTGTGGCACCTCGCTCTCTCACTCTTGCTCCTGCTTTCACCATGTGACATGCCTGCTCTCCCTTAGCCTTCTGCCATGATTGTAAGCTTCCTGAAACTTCTCTAGAAGCCTAGCAGACATTAGTACCATGCTTCCTACAAAGCCCACAGAACCAATTAAACCTAAAGTTACCCAGTCTCCGGTATTTCTTTACAGCAAGGCAAGAACAGCCTAACACAACTACACTTCAGGTTAGCTTGCACTGGGGCATGAGGAAACAAAGCTCTCTAAAAGATCAGCCTTGCAACCAAATACAAAGGGCCGGTGCCTTCACTCTGCAGAGAGGGAAGAACAAAGGGTCTTCTACTAATTATTTTCTTACAGAGCTGTGACCTTGTTGGGAGGGGTAATCTGGCCTTGAATATTTTCTTGGTTCACTGTTGTGAAAATATTATTCCAGAAGTTTTTCTGGTCATTGGACTCTCTTGGCCTGGCATTTGTTCTTGTTTCAATTTCATATGAAAACTTTAGTGTTGGCCAAAGAATGCTGGACTATTTAATTCTATCAAAGCCTGGTGAAATCTTTCTTCCTGGTGTTTTGGCTGGCGGTGTCACTTAATTTGTAAAAACCAACAGCAACAGGGCAAAGCACTTTGACAACATAAAGGGTTATGGAAGGAATAATTCATATTAATCATCTGAGTTATGCTTTCATTTGCTTTAATGTGGTGGATTTGGCTACGGGGGCAGTAGGTCTTATGACCGCCCCTCGGAATAGAAGTTTAAAGGAATGTGTATTTCTGGAAAATCACTTTTCTGTAACACACCCAGAGTTCTTTTAAAGACACTTTAGTTTGCAAAACTTCAAATGAAGAGCCATTATTTACTTTATAATCCAAGGCAGAACACGTGGGAACCCTGGGAGAGAAGAAGCTGGAGGAATCATACATGTTTTCATGGTGGAACTTTGCAACAAATGTAATTTATTTTTCTTTAAAGCAGTTCTTATGGTTTTCCCCACATTGATACATGGGCAATTTTCATCTCTGGTGTTCCCAAGGGGTGAGATCACAAAACAGCATAATGCTTAACAACATGAGCTTCAAACTCAGAAAGATCTGGGTTTGAACCCTACCACCCGTGTGTGACTTTGGGCTGGTTACCTAACCTCTCTATACTCCTGTAGATTGAAGATAATTATTTTACCCTCCTCATATACATACGAGGTTAGTGAGGGGATAAAAAATAATGCACAATAGTACTTAGCATGCACTGAATGTATTATGTACTAAATATTATCATTTTTTGTTTCTTGATCTTAGCCAATGTTCCCTTAACCTGAATCCCTCTAATAACTTTTCTAGACACTCATAACATCCTCAGCAACTACCAAGCAGCTTCCACTCAAGACCAGCATGTCCTCTGCATGGCTGAACATCTGATGTAAGATCTAGAGCTACAAAATCCGGCCCACACCTGTGAGTCTCCTGGGAGCCTGATCCCAAGTTTCTGTCCCCTTGTCCACCATGTCAGACACTCTTTAGGATTAGGTGACTAGGGTGGGACTTGGCCAGGTCTGGTGTTATGATCTCTAAAGACCATTAAAAAGCTAACTGGCCACCTACAAGGGATTTGAGGGCTTGCCTCAACCTTCTCACCTTTGTGAAGACAATGTAATTAGGTGATAGAATGAGCAGAGGCCTGGAGCACTGAGAGGCAGGAAAAGAAACTTCAGTAGGGGATACTGAGGGTACATCAAAACCCCAAGATGCCCAAGGCAACCAGGGCACACACGGAAAAGACGAGGGTAGGCTGTGGTCAGGGCTGTCTGGATGAAGTCCAGAAGTGAGATGGCCACCAGAGGTTAGTGTGAACTTCGACATCCTAAACAGTCAACCCAGATGACCCAGGAACTAAAAGTAACAACCACAAAAATAGTAACACATTCTGCTGGTCTTTTGCTTTATCTCTGATATTGTTTGGCTGTGTCCCCACTCAAATCTTATCTTGAACTGTAGCTCCCATAATTCCCACCTGTCATGTGGCAGATCTTTCCTGTGCTGTTCTCATGATAATAAATAAGTCTCACGAGATCTGATGGTTTTAAAAGGGCAGCTCCCCTGCACATGTTCTTGCCTGCCATCATGTAAGACATTGACTTTGCTCCTCATTTGCCTTCTACCATGACTGTGAGGCCTCCCCAGCCATGTGGAACTGTGAGTCAATCAAACTTCTTTTTTTTTTGAGATGGAGTTTCGCTCTTGTTGACCAAGCTGGAGTACAATGGCAAGATCTAGGCTCACTGCAACCTCCGCCTTCCAGATTCAAGCGATTCTCCTGCCTCAGTCTCCTGAGTATCTGAGATTACAGGCATGTGCCACCACACCCAGCTAATTTTGTATTTTTAGTAGAGATGGTGTTTCTCCATGTTGGTCAGGCTGGTCTCGAACTCCCAACCTCAGGTGATCCGTCTGCCTCGGCCTCTTAAAGTGCTGGGATTACAGGCATGAGCCACCGCAACTGGCCAAACTGCTTTCCTTTGTAAGTTACCCAGTCTCAGGTATGTCTTTATTGGCAGAGTGAAAGCAAACTAATATAATCTCCATATCTGGTAGAGTGCTAACCAGTGGCTGCTTCATGTAATAGTCACCAACATCCCTGTGTGTTTCTTGGGCAGAAGTGCCAAGGCAAAGCCCACAGTCAGCAGTGGGAGATCTGGAAAGAAGTCTCCACCTCAGCCCTTCCATTCACAAGCTGAGTGACAAGAGCAAACCACACAGCCTCCCAAATCTCAATAGATTCACTTGGCTGGGCAGTGGGGACAGCCAAAGGAGGCAGGGCACGTGAGCTGCTTTGTAAACTTTACAGAGTTGTGTGAATAATATATGACTCAACTTCTGGTGCTTAACCCAGGGCCTGGCACCTGTACTAAGGTGTTAATATTGAAGTTTCCACAGACATAATGAAACACAATAGTGTCAAATTCCAGAGCCAGATCTCTCATGCAAAAATTATAAGGAAAATTGTGAGGAACTGGTTTCATAACTTCTAAGTCCCCTCTTACCTACTCTGAGAATAAAAAACAGAAGAGACAGAGAGAAGGAGAGAATTTTGAACACGTGTGTGAGTATGTGTGGTGTATTCATTTTTCAGAGAAAGCTGTGGTCATGTCATAAGCTTCCCACTCCACCCGTGGGAAGGAGGTAGGGAGTGCCGTCTTTGCCTCAGATTTAGCAAGGAGGCCTCCATGGGATCACTCAGAAACCTGTGAAACGCATTGCCTGCGTTTGAAAGTATGGAAGGAAAGATTAGTGTCTTACGGTGCAACTGCTATAGATGAAATGGCCCATGGTTTCAAGGTTGAGGGGGTGGGGCTGGGTGGAGGTGGACCCTGCAGGAGAGAGGAACAGAGTGGGATTTGCTTGGGTTCATCTCAACAGGGGCCCCAGGAGCTGAGGGGAGAGGCTGGATTTCTAGGGTCTGTGGAAGAGGCCTCAACTGACTCCTGAAAGAGAGAAGCATCTGTCAGGATGAAGGAAACACCCAGTGAAGGGCCAGCAGGAGACCTTCAAGGAGCCCCCAGATGCTCCCTAAGAAAAATGATCAGCTCCAAACATCTGCCAGACCAAGAAAAGACAGATCTAGTTCTGTTCACAATCAAGCAGATTTTTCCTGCTCTTACGTCTCCATTCTTCCTCTGCAGCTACCCTGACAGTCAGCAACTGTCCACCATGTTGGGCTCTGTACAGTCTGACGGTTCTGTACTGTGAATATACTCTCCCCAGAGACACTTTTTAACTGCAGAAATCGGCCCCTGTGCCTTTAGAATTCACCAGCATCCTGGGGTGAAAAAGATCCCAGGGAAGTTTTACATTTCTCTCTGCCTCTTGGCAGGCAACCTGCAACAACTCTTGAGGCATGATCCCAAACCAGACTAGCTACATAATCTGTGGGGCCTAAGGTAAGATGAAAAGGTAGGGACCCTTGTTTAGAAATTATTAAGAATTTCAAGACAGCAACAGCAGAACATTAAACCAAGAGTAGGGCCCTTCTAAGTGTGGAGTCCTGTGTAATTGCACAGGTCAGAGGCCCACGAAGCTGGCCCTGACCCCAAATTATCTCTTCCATTAGTAAGCACTTATAGAGGAGGCTGGAATGTGGCTGCCTTTGAGGGAGATCTTCCTTAAACTGCACCCTTCGCAGTGAGATAAACAAGCATCAGCCAGCAGTTCTCTTCTACCTCTTTCAAGCAGGAAACAAAGGCAATGGGAGCTGACTAGTGGCCATTGGAACAGGGGAACTCTATGAATGCAAGAAAGTCTCAGCCCAGCAATGTGGTCATGGGTCCTGGGGGGAGAAATTCCTTGGCAGGTAGTGTCCATGTGAGAGCTCAGGATGGCTGGAACATTTATTTACCTGCAATCATGAGAACTGAAGAGTGACTCTCAGCTCACAATAGCATGGGCTGGTCCTGTGTTGTTCAGGATTTTGTGGGCTGGGTGGTATAAATCCCGGCCAGATTCTCCTGGGAGGCAGCCATATCCCCTGTGGGCAGGAAGGCCTCCTGACAGACTAAACAAGGCAAGCTTTTCAAAAAACAAAATAATTAGTAAAAGGAGGAGTGAGCACTTTCAAGGGGTCTCCTTCAGGGTCCTCACGCCTTTAACCGCCCCTCCCTTCTTGGCTCACTGGTGAGTGTCAGCCCAGCGGAGACACAAAGAGATCCCAGCTACATCTCAGCAGCTCCCAAAGCAGAAGAAAGGCCCTGGTGTCCAGGCTTACTCCTGTTCCTTCATCGTCTTAGAAACAGGGACTTGGAGGCAAACAGTCCCTGTTAAATGATGAAGACTACTCTCAACATGATGCACGCAAATGAATGCATGTACCGGTTTGATGTCTGCCTTTTCTCCTGGATTGTAAGCTCTATGAGAGAATGAGCTGTGCCCACCTGATTTCTTGTGTGCCAGAGTGTACAAAACATGTTTCAATGTGTTTGTTGAATAAATGAATGAATTTAAAAGGGATAAGTGAATGGAAATTTTGCAGAGATTTGTCAGGGCTCCTTAAAAAGTCTGGCTCTATCTCCACTTGTCTTAGATTGCATTCCCTAGAAGCAGATCCTGAGAAGGTGATGAAGTGCACGTGTCTGTTGAGAAAATGCTCTCAGGAGAAGAGGGGAAGGTAAGCCAGGTGTAGTAGAGGACAGAGCAAGGTTGGGGTCTCAGCTGGACACTTCTTGGACCTGTTCCCACGGGAGCTCTGGAGCTTAAACTGTACCACAGAATTGTCTCACCTAGTGGTAAGGGGCCTGCCTTTTGTACCCTATGCCAGTCGTGGATTGCATGTGGCCCCTGCTGGGAAGGTGGGGAACCTCCCAAGGGTGATTCTCTGAAGGCAGCTGTGATTTCCTTAGCAGACAACACTCTCAGCAGCTGGGAGATGGGTGTAGCAACCACTTTCCATGAGACCACCCATTCTCACCCCCTCCAACAACAAACATGCCTGAGCAGGTGGGTCCAAAGATCTAAATTCTCAGAAAAATTGGGAAACTAAGCTTTAGTCTGCTAGCCTAAGCCACATTCAGCCTGAAGGGTATCTTGTCCTTTCCCAGCGATCACAAAAAGGATGCTTTATTTTCTGTTTGGCTGCTAGTTCTTTTGAACACAGAAAACTCTGTCCGGGACCCTGGAGGGGAGAAGCAAAGGGAGTTGGAGGGTTACCAAAACCTTTCTCTCTTTCCCTATTAGACACTGCCTGTGTAGAGAGACGTGTGTGATACAGAGAAGAGTCGAAGTGACTCCAAGTCTCAGCTGAGAGGTGCTTCTAATGGACATCAGCTCCCATAAGCTGCTGCTGGAAACCCTGCCTGGCTTTGGACAGCACTTGGCTTAGATTCCAAACTCTGTAACCCATTGCCAAAGCCTCACCTCATCTAATCACTGGCTACCTGGCTAACCTCATCTCCTCCCACTCTCCTGTTATCATGCTCCAGCAGCTCAGCATCTTTTCTGTTTGGGGCCTTGGCTCTCTCAGGGCTTTGGTGCTTGCTGTTCCCTGTACCTAGAATAGTTTCCTCCCTGATCGCCTCCCTGGAGAAGCCAGTGTTGGTCACTCAGTCCAAATGGGTCCATACCCCTAATCCATAACCACCTAAACTGTCATTTCCTGCTGTTTCTCTTCTTCATTTACTGCTTGTTTATTGGATTCTCTCACCCCTCTCTAAAATGCAAGCTCCACAAGAACACAGATATTGGCTAAATTACTTGTAGCTGTAACATCAGTGACCACAAGTAGGAAAGTCAGGGAAGGGAGCTATTTGAGAGTGAAGGAGGAGGAAGGATCATATATTATATTTGGTTGAAGTTGCAATTGATGTTCCAGTGAAATATGTGGATGGAAATGCCCAGGAGACAGCTAGAGGTGCCTGGCTAGACCTAAGAGAGAGTTTGAGCCTGGGGTACATATTTCAGAGTCCTTCCCATAAAGCTAATAGCTAAAGTCTGGATATGGAAGAGAAGATAGTGAAGAGCAGAGCCTTAGGCAACACCCACATTCTGGAGATTTATTTTATCACATTACCTAGAATGTTCCTCCACCTCCTATTAAGCACCCCTCTCTCAAAACTGAAGTTGCAGCTTAAGAATTACTTGCTTCTTTCCTCATGTTTATAATCCCTGCCCCCTGTTGCAGATGCAGAACAGCAACCCAAGTCCCTTCTGGAAGCAGCCCTCTCCCTCCTGGCAGCTGGCAGAAGGCTCTCTGGCCAGACCAGCCTTTTGGCTGCTCTGCATATGGAAGTTCAATTACTGTCAATGGGAGGCCCATCTGCAGGGTGAGGGCAGAATACACAATGGAGATCGGTGTACCAGATAGGCGCCTAGATCAAAGAAGAACCCAGAGTTTGTGAAGTCCTTTCATCCTCCCTGATGAAAGGTGGATACTTGAAGGCAAAATTATTATGATTATTTCATTGGGTTCCAATTGGAGATGGGCTATAGCTCACTACTGCGGACAATAGCAAGCAGCCTGCATGGATGTCTCTATAACATATACAGACAGGTTGGACACAAATTCTAATTGTGTGTGTGTGTGTGTGTGTGTGTGTGTGTGTGTGTATTCATCAATAACATCACCTAAGCACTCCTTATTGTCAAGGAAGCCCTAAAGAGAATCACAGACTTGAACTCTCTGAGTCCTATAGACACAGACATACCATGAAATATACATACTTTATAAATGTGTACAGAAAAAGCCATAAAGTAAGGGGCAAAGAAAACAGTAAGGACATTTGAATTTGTCAGCGTCTCTCCAGAGAGAGCCCTGAGGATATACCATTCTTAGAATAAAGCTTTCATTTCACAGTGCATCAGGAGGAAAATTAACAAGCTCCCCTCATCCTGTTCCATAATTCATTCTCTTTGTTTTAGGTATTGAGCTGAGCTGGTGACTTAAAACCATGAGAAATAGCTTTTAAATACAGATCTGGCCCTGCTTGCCAATGACAGAAGACTAACTTGTCCCATCATTAGGGAGATGGACATAATGTCACTTTGTCATTCAAATTCCTTTTCAATTTAACTCCATGTCCTTCACTGGTGCTGGCTGCTGCGCTGCAGAGGTTGTGGTTTCCAGGCTGAATGTTTTCCTGCCATCCCAGGATTGCTACTGTGGCTGGATTGAGAGGTCCTTAACTTGGGGCGAGGATAAGATGTGTCTGTGGGATGGGGGAAGGGAGAGCTTTCTCTGGCCCTGTGTTACCTGACCTTACACACAGCTTTCCTTACTGCTGTTTTCGTGGCTCTGCATGCCTGGGGAAAGAGGAAGGCCACAGGAAGGTGACAGCCGAGGCAGGGAGTAACAGCAGGTCCCCAGGGTGGGTCATTCACTGGGCTGACAATCCAGTTGATGCTTGCTTGGGTTGGAGCCCTGTGCTAATTTGGATGCTGACAGCCTGGTGACAGCAGCAGAGGGAAAGTAAGCTGAGAAGCAGAGAGGGGAAACCTTGAAATGATGCCCCTAAATGATGGTTGACTTGTTTGTGACATCACACCCCTAAGGCATAGCTCTTTCCCCTGGGAGGGATGCTGAGGTGTCAAGTAGGCAGTCTGGGTACATTTCCTTTTGGGATGTGGTAGCGACAGTGTCCTACAGAATCAGACCGGTGGCTTTAACATCACAGGACTTTGTCCAGCTGGGTCCAGATATCCGTTTGTCTAGTTTCCATTTTCCTTGCTTCCTTTTTTATTCCAGTAGATATAGCAGGCTTTCTCCCTGTAGCCATGCAGAAGAGATACAACTCAGAGATGATTTCTCTCAAAGGACATATCAGATTCTTGAAGAGAGTCTAACAGGTTTAAGTGGGTCAGATGCCGTGACTCAACAGCTTCCCCTTGATCCTTTAATCTCACATCTGAAGCATAAGACCTATCCAGGTTACCTGGGGCAGCACCACCATGCTACCGTTAAGGCTTCTCTTTCAGAAGGTTGAATAATCCATCTGCTGCGCTATTTTACACTCTAGTTCAATTCAAGGCTCTGAATATGATTTATAAGTGTGAGCTATTATTTTAAGATCAACCAGGGTTAAGCCAGGGAAATTCTGTCCTCTGGTAGGGAACCTCAATGACCAGACCACTGTAAAGCCCCATGAATGCCAAGAACTCTCAAGAAGAAAGATTCACCTCTAAGTGAGTTGGAAGCAAAGACAAAAAACAAAAAACAAACAGTACATGCCTTAGACTAAAGAGTGTGGGAATGAGTTTCACCTCCATTTCCAGCAACTGCTACACATAGAGTCTCTTCCAAAAATGCCAGTGGCCTCAAAGAAGAGACAGCTGCCTCCCCAGCCCCACATGCATCACCTGCTTGCTGGCCTAGGACTGATAAGACAGATCCAGATCAAATTACCTGGCAGCTGGGAGAGCAAGGAGATAAGGAAAGGCAAGCTCAGGAGAAGTTCAGTAGAGTAGCAAAGATAAAATTGTGTTTTAAATTTTCCAGGAGTTAAAACCTTGTTCCCTCTGCAAACCTAGGGGAGGCACTTCCAATCAGTCAGCACCAAACAGGGTTCCCAGGAGAAAAGCAATGCCTTCAGCTTCTACTAGGAATTAAGAAAACAGAGCACTGAGACCAATTTATTCTCACACAGTTGGATGATAGGAAAATGAAAACAAAGATCAGAATGGCCAGAGAAACTTCAGGCAACAGAAAGAACACTGGGCTGAGCAAAACACTTGTGTTCTTGTTCTAGCTCCATCTCTCTCCCTTTGAAAATGCACTTGAACCCCTCTGGGTTATTTATTTATTTATTTATTTATTTATTTATTTATTTATTTATTCGTAAAATGGTGGGGTGAGGATTTCTGCAAGCTAAGATCTCCCTGGCTTTTATTTATTTATTTATTTATTTATTTATTTATTTATTTATTTATTCGTAAAATGGTGGGGTGAGGATTTCTGCAAGCTAAGATCTCCCTGGCTTGAAGCTTTTAAAATGTACTACCACAGTCTTCCTAAGACATTCCATCTCATGGCTTACTCTTTTGACTCTGCCATTTTACTCAGCTAAACCTCAAAATTCTTGACTATGGAAGTCTCTAGAGGTGTTGTCAAAGCTTTAACTCGTTCATTAAAAGCCATGTGACTTGCTTTATCCAATGGGAGGCTAGTAGATGTGACACAAACAAATGCTCAAAAGAGTACTTGCGTGTTTCCTTTTACATTTCTGTTTTGCCTTCTGTCATCACCATGACAACATGCCCAGCCTGGCTCCTGGAGGATGGGACACACAACGTGGGAACAGGCGAGTCACCAGAGTCATCTCAGCCGAGGTCGACCAATAGCTTCTTCTGTCTCGGGTGGCAGACAGTTACCAGGAATGTGAGAGAATTCTGAGACCAGGACTGCTCAGCCACCTCTGTCCAAATTACCAACACACAGACCAGTAAAGTGAATGGATGTTTATTATTCTAAGCCACTATATTTTGAGATTGTACCTCATGCAGCACTATTGTGACCATAGGTGACTGATACAAAAAGTAAGGAATTATGAATCATAAGAAAAAGATAGATGAACCAAGGAAAGAGTCAGCTTTGAAGAGGTGGTAAACTATGGGAGTTGGGTATACTTTTCTGCAATGATCTTGTCTTATTTTCTTTTTTTTAAAGGAAGGCCTACCTGAATAATGCTGTGCAGGAAGATAAAAGCAAGATTAGAGCGAGACCAATTCAGGGAGGTATCCTCTTGTGATCAGTTCCTGATTATACCCAATAATGAGGGTCTCCCTACATATCTGAATTTTAATCCTTACATATATGGCCTCGGATGAATTAAAATAATTATAAGAAGTAGTGTTATTGTAGACTTCTCTGAAGAAACATATACCTACAAGTATACATGTTTATGCACAGGAATCAGCCTGTATAGGCACATTTACCTAGGCGTGTTCATTGCATAGTGCTCTCACGGTTGTGACTTGGGTGGGTGTGGCAAAGTGACAAGCCAGGATCTCACTACATAGGAAGAACTTTGGTGTAGCCAAGACAGGGCCAGATAATGGCCTCCCTGCCATTAGCTCTGTCTGCCACCCGAGACAGAAGAAGCCAACAGTCCAAAGGGACATAGCAGCTTCATTTTGATTCTAGTTAGTGGTGCCATAGAAGAGGAACAGGCAGATAGGATCTCATCTAGGCCATGAAGCAAGCAAGAGTTCCCAAGAAGGGTAGAATCTTAGAAACAGGAGGTCAGTGAGACGTGGACCTAAGAGACATATCCAGGTAGGAGCAGGCCTAGTCAATGGCTAGAAGTATAATGTCCCAATAAAAGAGGCATTCTTAGAAAGCTGGGCAGCTTCTCAGGACCACACATGACTGGGGAAAAGGGGTTGGTGAGGGGCAGGCCCAGCCAGTTAGGCCTGTAGGTGTTGGGACAGGGTGGTGGATGCATTGTACCGGCAGAATAAAGCCATAAGGGTGAATAGCAAGAACCACATTGTGGATCACCCTGTAGCAGGTGTCAGAGTGAAGCCTGACATATGGAAGCTCTAGGAACACAATGGTAACCAGGGGAATAGAAGAAAAAAAGAGAGGTTTCAAGGCCTGAGTCTGTTCCTCGAGACTCAGGAACAGCAGGTGTGCACAAGTGCTAAGTGGTCTGGATTAATTCAGGAGCTGGGTGGCAATGCCTGACTCAGCTTCTAGGGGCTTCTGAAGGATCCCAAAGAGGTGATAAAGTTCAGGTAAAGACAGTGGACTGGGACCAGGCAGAGCCTGGGATCCTGGGGTCACATCCAGCCCATTACCAAATCCTGCCAATTAAACTTCCAACATGTCTCTGAGATCTGCCAGGGGCTCTCAGCATCTTTTCCACCACTGTCTCTTGTCTTGGTTTAGGCCGTGGTCCTTACTTGTCTTCCTACATGGCTGCCAGAGTGGACTTTTAAAGATGTAGTTCGGATAGCATCATTCTCCCTGTTTAAAACCCTCCAAGGCTTTCTGGATTCTTTCCCAATAGTTTCAAACACTTTACTCTGAGCGTCCTTGTCCCAGGCGTGCCATTCTCCCCCTTTCTTGCAGCCACAGACACAGTGACCAGGCCTTGGTTGTATGATGCCTGCAGCTCGTTTCTAAGTCAGGACCTTCACTTTTGCTCTTCCCTTTACCTATAGGCTCTTTCTCCCACTCCTCATGGGGCCTCCTCTTTCTCTTCATTCAGGCCTCAGCCTCAGTGCTACTTCTTTCGTGATGTTTTCCTGGGTTACCCAATCTGAATGACTTTTTTACAGTTCCTGTTCTACACATTTATATAGAAATAGAAGTGGCTTAGAATCCCAGGCCTTCCTCCCTGCACGGATCCCACGTCCTAGGTCTGCATTACTCTTCAGGTTAGGTTTGAGAAAACTGGGAGACAACAAGACAACACGTGTGACCTAAACTTCATGGAATTAAATAGACATTGAACATTTGCAAAGCCACAATTTGTGGTCAGAGAAAAATTGCTAGGACCAGAGGGCCATTCAATAGTGGAAGACCTAAAGTGACCACAGGGGTAAGGGCCTTGAGTGATCAGAATCCTATTGGTAATTGGCAGCCTGGATGATATTCCTTGTCCTGCTTATCATCAAGGAGGCTCAAGCCCCTCTGCCCTGCCACCACCTCTGCAGGGCTGGACACAGGCACTTTGTATAGGGAACCTTCAAAGACATTTTTCAAAAAGCAAAACCAGAGTGCACTTATATTTCAGGAAAAATGAGCTCCTCCTGAATTTCCGACATTTCACAGATTTATGCAATCACACTTAGGTACCAAAATAACAGAGCAACAGAAATAGAATTGCTGAATTGTAATCAAGACAGAAAGTCTCCATATTTTAAATACTGGACATTGAACAACTTCTGTATTTAGCAACCTAGCTCAGACACAAGAAAATGATCAATCCAATGTGAGTCTGTTTATACTGATTTGGGAAAAGCCCCTTCATGGACTGTTGAAGGAAGTAAGATAAAGATGGAACCAGGGCAATGTGAGAAGAGATTCCAGAGCAGACATTTATCATCAACCTCTTCTGTCAAAAAGATGCAACCGTTCCTTAGGAAGGAGGGATGGGGAGTAATCACTGGGCCCATGGGGGTTAAGCCTACATATATTTTGTAATTTGCTTACATGGTATTTATGCATCTTAATGTGGGCATAATTATGAATTTAATACATGCATTTAAATAGAACTTTCTGAAGACACTGCCTTTAGTGACTTTTAAATACTGGTTCCAACAGTAGGAAGTTCAAGTGCAATGGAAGGGCAGTAAAGGGAGACACTTTGGAAGTGGACAGTATCTTGCACTGTTATTGATACCATCTCAAGGAAGCAGCCTTCTAGACTGCTGCTGGATAGGGCCAATTCTGCTCAGAATACTGTACACTATATTGCAAATGGGATTAGTCTGCTGAAAAGTTAACCCCATGTTCCAGGAAATTTGACTTTCCATCACAAACGATGCTAAGATCAGGCCCCATGCCAGAGGGAGAATGGCGTGAGTGCCAGGCATTCACCCGAAGGGCAAGGTCTCTGGAGGCTGCTGCACATTCCACAGGGCAGAGTCGGAGCCCTTGCTTGGAAAGGGGACTCCTGAGCCCTGGCCTTGGGTGTGCCCCACCCCATCCCCATTCAGCTTGCACCTTCCCTCCCCCATCTCTTAGTCCCAAGGCCAGGCATCTAGAAAAGCTCTCTCCTTGTTTTATCTGGCAGAACTTTGGGACAATAATTGGACTGAGTTCAACTGGCCAGGAAACCAAAGCCCAACAGAAAAATGCCTCATGAGTCCTGCCAACCTCCTGCTCCTTGCCAGGCCCAGTGCCGGACAAACAGCCCTGCTAGCGTTTGGGTTTGTGAGGGGAAGTACATTCCGTATGTGGAAGCTACATAATGGAAGTTATGTACTTTTCGGGAACTGTATAAGCAAGCACAACTGCTGCTCCCATTATGTGGCTCATGAAAGGGTTTTCACCTCCTGGGCTGGAAGGGAGTTGGTCTGTCTGCAACAAAGGCGTTTGCCTCTGTGGCTTTCTGAAAAAGAATGTGTGTGCTTGTCAAAACAGAACTTTCCTGCGTACTTGGAAGAGTGAGCCTGTCTGCCTGCCAGAAAGGAGCAAGGCTCAGTTTGGTTAAAAAGGGAAAAAAATTCCACTAAGCAGCCCCATTAGCCACTGCTCAGAGCAGCCTTCTTCTCTCACAAAGACATTTGTTCACTGTTGCAAAGCTGGCTTCCCTAGCAATTTCCCCCTACTGCAGTTTGACTCGGCTGGAAGGTGGAGAGCTGGCATTAGGGATGAGTGTTTTCCCATCATGGAAAGGTTAAACAAAACTTTTCTCTGCGGTGGTCCAGAGCCCCAGGACTCAGAGAAATATGAATACAGTGTTGGTAAATGCTCTCACTATGCTTTTCCAATCATTTTTTTTCCCTCCAAAGTAGGCTGCTGTTATTCCTCTAATGGTAGTAGAAAAACAGATGCAAAGATACCCTGACCTGGAGCGAGGCTTTGAAAACCCACATGAGTTTTAATCAGCTGATTGTGGCAATGTGGCCCTCCTTCAGAAGTTTGCTCTTGGTTGACCCCTGCCCGTGCAAAGCCCGTGGTTCATATCAAGTATGACTCTGTGAGTAAAGTAAATCGCACCAATTTCTTCTACAAAGATGTTCTAACGTCAGTGTGCCTTGCAAACATTCACTTCCAGGACCTGATAGCTCCACTTCCTTAGTGGCTCCAGGTTCCCAAGGGAATCTTCATGAAATTCAAAGTTGGACCTAGAAGAGGCTGTCCCATCCTCCTCTGTGAATGGATCGTGTTTTCTCAAGACGGGTCTCCACGATAGAACAACTGAGACTACATGTTTATTTTAAGCCCTTGATTGTGAGAACTGCATCCATTTAATTTGAGTAGTTGGGTTAACTTTCCTTAGCCAATGAAAATTACCTCCCTGGCTCCTGGGTAGAAAGGAAGAAAGGAGGCAAGCAGAACCTGGGACTAATCTCACAATTACCTGGTTCTTGGTAGTCGCTTTGAGATGACACAGCCCTCAAGCAAATGCCTAAATTTCACCAATGAAAGTCCTGGTAACATGGAGGACATTTCAGATTGAATTCCTAGAACCATCATTGTGAGCTCCAGGACAATGATTGATATTATTGCAGCTGAGAATTATGGTTTAATCAATTTATGCAAACTTGCTTAGATGCACCTGGGAGTTTCTGTTAAATAATACCTGCAAACTTACAAATGGTTTGTCAGTATCAATAACTCAGACCTGTGAAAGTGACTGCTTTGCTTTGTAAGAACATGCCTGACTCCTCGGAGCTCTGAGGACTAGCATGGAACACGGTACCTGGCCGATGCCATGGACTGTTTTATCCCAGGCATAACTTGATCTCTACTTGAGAGGTTAAAAATCAACAACTGGGTATAATGATAATTAGGGACAACAAATGGAACTTCAGGAATAACCTCCTGTGTTGTACCTGCTGATCTCCCAGAGGGGTCAGCTGCTTGGAGTACCCTGTGGTACTCCATGTTATGACAGTTTTGGGATAAAACATAAAGTCAATAGTAAGAAGCTACAAGTGTGGCCAGATTGTAATTCAAGAAAAGTATGTTAAATTTGAGAAAAACGATAGCAGGCATTTAGTAAGTATGCATTTACCGTGAGCTAAGAAGATGTGAGTATTAGGTGTCTCCTCAAATTAGTAAGAACACAACATTCCCTAAGCAGTGTTCTTTCCAGAAATAATTAAGCCTGGATTCAATCATACATCTAGATCTAACTACCAGTTTACAGGAAATTCAAGAGATTGAGGAACATGCTAAAAAAACATTATAAGGAAGAAAGAAGCCAGAACCAGAATATGAGGAATTCTATGGGACAGAGAACTTGACTCCTTCAATACAGGCATACCTCAGAGATGCTGTGGGGTCAGTTCCACACCCTTGCAATAAAGCCAGTCACACAAAATCTTTTGTTTCCAAAGGTATATAAAAATTATGTTTCCACTACATTACAGTCTATTAGGTATGCAAAAGCATTGTTTAAAAAGTACATACAGGCTGGGCGTGGTGGCTCATGCCTGTAATCCCCACATTTTGGGAGGTCAAGGCAGGTGGATCACCTGAGGTCAGCAGTTTGAGATAAGCCTGGCCAACATGGTGAAACCCTGTCTCTACTAAAAATACAAAAATTAGCAGAGCATGGTGGTGCACACCTGTAGTCCCAGCTACTCTGGAGGCTGAGGCAGGAGAATCGCTTGAACCCGGGAGGCGGAGGTTGCAGTGAGCCGAGATCGTGCCACTGCACTCCAGCCTGGGTGACAGAGAAAGACTCCATCTCAGATAAGTAAATAAATAAATAAATAAAATAAAAATAAAAAGTACATACATTAATTTTAAAATGCTTTATTGCTAAAAAAAAAAAAGTGCTCATGATCATCTGGGCCTTCAGTGAGTCATCATCTTTTTGCTGGTGGAGGGTCTTGCCTCAGTGTTGATGGCTACTGACTGATCAGGGTGGTGGTTGCTGAAAGCTGGGGTAGCTATGCCTATTTCTTAAAATCAGACAGCAAGGGAGTTTGCTGCATCAGTTGACTCTTCCTTTCACAAAAGATTTATCTGTAGCATGTGATGCTGCTTGATAATAGCATTTTACCAGAGTAGAACTTCTTTCAAAATTGGAATCAATCCTATCAACCCCTGCCAGTTCCTCATCAACTAAATTTATGGAATATTCTCAGTTCTAAACATTCTAAATCACTGTTGTCATCGCAGCAATGTTCACAGCATCTTCACCATAAGCAGATTCTTTTTTTTTTTTGAAATGGGGTCTTGCTCTGTTGCCCAGGCTGGAGTGTTGGCCAGGCCAGGTCTTGAACTCCTGACCTTGTGGTCCATCCACCTAGGCCTCCCAAAGTGCTGGGACTACTGGTGTGAGTCACTGTACCCAGCTACCATAAGCAGATTTTATCCCAAGGAACCACTTTCTTGGCTCATGCATAAGCAGCAACTCTTCATTCATTCAACTTTAATCATGAAATTGCAGCAATTCAGTCACATCTTCAGGCTTCACTTCTAGTTCTCTTGCTATTTCTTCTTCTTTTTCTTTTTTTCCTTTTTTAAATAGAGACAGGGTCTCACTATATTGCCCAGGAACTCCTAGGCTTAAGCAATCCTCCCACCTCAGCCTCCCAAAGTGCTAGGATTACAGTCGTGAGCCACTGTGCTCAGTCTAGTTCTTTTTTGCTATTTCGACCACCTCTGCAGTTACTTCCTTCACTGAAGGTTTAAAATCCTCAAAGTCATTCATAAAGGTTGGAATCGACTTCCTCCAAACTCCTGTTAATGTTGATATTTTGACCTCCTCCTATAAATTACAAATGGTCTTAATGCCATCTAGGATGGCGAATGCTTTCCAGAAGACTCAGTTTACTTTGTCCAGATTCATCAGAGGAATCACTATCTATGGCAGCTATAAACTTATGAAATGTATTTCTTAAGTAATAAGACTTGAAAGTCAAAATTTTTGATCCATGGGCTGCAGAATGGATGCTGTGTTAGCAGGCATGAAAACAACCTTCATGTCCCTGTACATCTCCATCAGAGTTCTTGGGTGACCAGATGCATTGACAATGAGTGGTAATATTTTGGAAGAAATCTTTTTTTCTGATTCATCGGTCTCAACAGGGAGCTTCAAATATTCAGTAAACCATGCAATAAATAGATGTGCTGTCATGTAGGTTTTGCTGTTCCATTTATAAAGCATAGGCAGAGTAGATTTAGCATAACTCTTAAGGGCCCCAGGATTTTCAGAATGGTAAATGAGTACTGGCTTCAACTTCATGTCACCAGCTGCATTAGCTCTTAACAAGAGCATCAGTCTGTCCTTTGAAACTTTAAAACCAGGCACTAACTTCTCCTCTCTAGCTATGAAAGCCCTAGATGACATCTTCTTCCAATGGAACATTGTTTTGTTTACTCTGAAAATCTGTTGTTCAGTGGAGCCACCTTCATCAACGATCTTAGCTAGATCATCTGGATAACTTGCTGCAGCTTTGCATTAACCCTTGCTTTTTCCCTTTACACTTTATGATGTGGTGATGACTTATTTTCTTAAACCTCATGAACCAACCTCTGCTAGCGTCAAGTTTTTCTTCCACAGCTTCCTCACCCCCTTCGTAGAATTGAAGAGAGTTAGGCTTGCTCTGGATTAGGTTTCAACTTATGGGAATGTTGTGGTTGTTTTGATCTTTCTTCCAGACCACTAAAACTTGCTTCATATCAGCAAAAATGCTGCTTCACTTTCTTATCATTCATGTGTTCACTGAAGTAGCACTTTTAATTTCCTTCAAGAACTTTTCCTTTATATTCACAACTTGGCTAACTGGCACAAGAAGCCTAGTTTTTGCCCTATTTTGGCTTTTGGCCTATCTTGATGCGCCTTCCTCACTAAATTTAATTATTTCTAGGTTTTGATTTAAAGTGGGACATATATGACTCTTCCTTTCAAATGAATGCTTAGTGGCTATTATAGGGTTATTGATTGGTCTAATTTCAATATTGTGTCTTAGGGAATAGAGAGGCCCGAAAAAGGAAGAGAGATGGAGGAACAGCTGGTCAATGGAGCTGACAGAACACGCACAAGAGTTATACATTGAGATTACCCTATTCTATGGGTGTGGTTCATGGCACCCCAAAATAGTATCAACAGTAACATCAAAGATCACTGATCACAAATCACCATGACAGATATAATAATGAAAAAGTTTGAAATATTGCAAGAATTACCAAAATATGACACAGAGACACAAAATATGCTGTTGAAAAACGACACAAATAGACTTATTCATCTCAGGGTTACTACAAACCTTCAATTTGTAGCAAGCGTAATAATCTTGAAAATACAGGAAAGCAAAGAACAATAAAGTGAGGTATGCATGTACATAAATGGCAATGAAAATGTGAGAAAAGACATCGGTTAAAAGAAACTTCAGATATATTTTAAAAAGCAGTGCATGGAATTCATTTGGATCATGATTCAATCAAACCAGCTATAAAAATTTTTTTGAGATAATCTGGGAAATTTGAACAAAGATAGTTTATTAGATAATCTTAGTGATAATATATTATGGATATGTTAAACATGAAAGTTTATCTATCTATCTATTTAATATACAGAAATGAAGTCGCTGAGATTTTCTTTTAAATATTTCAGTGAAGAAAGTGGGATATAGATAAAACAATATTAGCAAAATGTTGATATTTGAGTAATGTGTACATGAGATTTCATTATACTATTCTGTCTACCTTTGTGCACACTGGAAATTTCCAGAATACAGTTCCAAATTAATGGAAAGAAAGTGCTATGAGAGTTGCAGCTTTCTGGCAAGGGAATCTTGAACACTTGCTGCTGCCTTGCTTTGGTGGGGGCGAGGTTGTGCAAGGCAGCAGGGTGATCACAAAGCCTGGGGCTGATGGGGATGGCTGGCCTGTGGGAAACATGGAGCGTGCTAGTTCTCAAGGCAGCCCGCCAGGCTAGCCATTGCTTAAGGACTAGAATCACAGAGCTTGATGCCTTCCCCTGCCCTCTTGGCTTACTTCTCACCCTCTCTTCCATTCATCCTGAAACATACATCTAACATCTAACACAATGTTTCCTGGGGAAACAGAAGGAATAGGCTATGTGTCCCACTCTTAAGGGGAGGATACACAAATACTCAGAATGAGAGAGTTAGCTCAACAGTGCAAACCCTTAAGCATCTTTGACCACTTGAGCCAGCAGTGTCCCAGAATATATCAGAGGCCAATCATGGTGGTCACAGGAAGACTCGAGGGTCAGCAGCCCTCAGAGGGCCTGGCAACTTTGGCCACAGTCAGGTGCTTCAGAATGCTGGTCAGGCTTCACCTCAGAGTGACCTTTATGATCCTTAAACCAGGATCAGAGCAACCAGACCCTTTCTTTGCTGCCTGGCATTCCAGCTTGGGTGGCTGATCCAAGCATAGGTATGCATAAGCCATAGCTCCTTGGCTGAAGGCACTTCTGTAGCCACCCAGTGGCCTCATCTTGCCTGCTGCCTAGGCAGAGCCTATTTGTCAAGACAGGGGAATTGCAATGGAGAAACAGTAATTCACACAGAGCCAGCTGTGCGGGAGACTGAAGTTTTATTACTCAAATCAGCCTCTCCGAGGCCAGGTCCTGTGGCTCGCCCCTGTAATCCCAACACTTTGGGAGTCTGAGGCGGGCAGATCACTTGAGGTCAGGAGTTCGAGACCAGCCTGGCCAACATGGGGAAATCCCGTGTCTACTAAAAATATAAAAATTAGACAGGCTTAGTAGCACACACCTGTAATTTTAGCCATTTGGGAGACTGAGGCAGGAGAATTGATTGAACCTGGGAGGTAGAGGTTGCAGTGAGGTGAGGATCATGCCACTGTACTCCAGCCTAGGCAATAGAGCAAGACTCCATCTCTAAATAAATAAATAAATAAGTCTTCCCGAGCATTCAGTGATTAGAGTTTTTAAAGATAATTTGGTGGGTAGGGGCTTGGGAAGTGGGGGTGCTGATTGGTCAGGTTGCAGATGGAATCATAGGGGATAGAAGTGAGGTTTTCTTGCTGTCTTTTGTTCCTGGGTGGGCTGGCAGAACTGGTTGAGCCAGATTACTGATCTGGGTGGTGTCAGCTGATCCATCTAGTGCAGGGTCTGCAAAATATCTCAAGCACTGATTTTAGATTTTATGATGGTGATGTTATCCCCAGGAGCAATTTGAGGAGGTTCAGACTCTTGCAGCCAAAGGCTGCACGACCCCTAAATGATACTTTCTAACCTTGCAGCTAATTTGTTAGTCCAACAAAGGCAGACTTGTCCCCAGGCAAGAAGAGGGTCTTTTGGGGAGAGGGCTATTATCAATTTTGTTTCAGAATCAAACCACAAACTGAATTCCTTCTCAAGGTTAGATTGGCCTACGCCCAGGAATAAACAAGGACAACTTAAAAATTAGAAGCAAGTTGGAATCGGTTAGGTCTGATCTCTTTCAATATCAGAATTTCCTCAGTTATAATTTTTGCAAAGGCAGTTTTACTTCCTTGTTGATTCAATTGCCAGCCTTGAGACCATGTCATCTAGATCAACCTCCAAGAGGCACATGGTACAGGCCTGCTGGCAGCTGCCATTCCTGGCAACATTGCTCCATACCCCTGGGGGACTGAGCACATTTGAGAGTGTATCACATAAGCTCCTAAGAATAACCATTTCACACCTCCTAACTCTGTGTTCCCCTATTCCCTTCCCGTCTCCTTTCCTGACACAGACACAGCCCCAGGTAACCTCTGCCCTTCATTCCACTGCTCTTCTTCAAAAGTGTGTGATCACCTGCAGCCCAGTTAGTATGTTTTGCTCACCTCTCCTCCATACGTGTTCTGTTTGAAGAGCTCCAAACAATTGTTTGGGCTAATTGAAAGAACTATTTTAATGAGAACCAAGTTTGTGGTGAATGAACAGCCATGATTAGAGAATGTTTTGTTCAGAAGCAATCTTATTTCTACAAAGCATGCACAGTACCTCTAACTGCTTATCAAACAGCTACAAATAAAGCCCCTTCCTGTCACAATGGTAGCTTTTAAACTGGCCTCCCTGATATCACAGGTCCCTGTGGAGGTTCTTAAGGGGCTAACACTGGCAGTGCAAGAAGAATGAGATGGTTAGGAGAATCTAAGCCTGCCGGGTCCCACCCAACCACCTCAAAGAATTCCTCTTTCTTTGGCTACAGCTGTTAGAGTTGTGCATAAGATAGACAGAATGAGTGAGAGAGAGAGAGAGAGAGAGAGAAAGAGCAAAAGAAAGATTCCTTATCTATAAAAACAAAGTTAAACACCAATCACTTCAATAAATATTCTAACTCACTGTGGATTTACGTAAGCCTTGTGAAAGGGCTTGAAAAATGACCCCTTAAGATATTGGAATATGCCATTTGCATTTTTGTTTAATCTATTTGTTTTGTTAGCAAACCTTTCCTTCATAGCTATCATGAAAGCAAATCAGCCCAGTCCTATGTGATCTTACACAAATTTGCAGAACTGGTGGATTCAAAGGTAATTACATTTTCTGTAGTCGATCTTTTCTCCAAGTGGAAGTTTATTGTCACCAATAAGCCCACATTCCATTATGGCATGCCCTTGTGGCTCAGTGTGCCTGGTCAGATCCCATATCAGGGCTTAGGAGCCACTGAGTGCAGCAGGAGTAGTGGGGGGTGGAGCTGTGTGGTAATTGTGTGGAGGAAATCATCTCTCTTGATCATGAGACTGACCAGCTTCCTGCTGGCAATCCAGGTTGATAAATCCAAGTGACCTCAGACATGGTCCTCCTAACCCCTCCTACTCCAATAATTCCTGCAGCCAAAGGCCAAGCAACACTTGACAGTGACAGGAAAAGTGGCCACACCATCAATCACAAAGGAAATCCCACAGCTCCAGAGCAGCATTGCGAGTTCATCACTGCTTTCTTGTCACCATTTCCAATAAAAATGATGGCAAGGTACCATCTTACAACTACAAAACTGCTTCATTTTGCAAAGCCGATAAACAAGTGTGGATGCCACTATCTCTTTCTGTGGATTCTCTAATACTTGAGGGGACTACATCAAATGGAGAAGAGGGCAGAGAGTGATATCCAGGCAATGGTTGTATTCCCATTCAGGAATCAGACAACCATAGTCCCTGGCCAACAGCTGGGGACAGGGCATTCTATTTGTGTCAACAAATCTTTATGGAGCACACGTTCCAGGCAAAGTCCTGTGATCTCACTACTGGAGCCACAACGATGGAAGGGACGTGGTCCTTTTCCCGGGAGCTTGCAGTCTAGTCAGAAAGTGAGGTTGTTGTCAGCTAGCTGTCACATTTAACGCAGAAGGTGTTAATGCCATGAGAGAAAGTGAGCAGACACTAAGGAGGTGTTGGGAATGGTACACAGCCCTGAAGGCCTGGACAGGAGGACAGGGGGTGTGAACCACTCCCCAGACCGAGTTTGACTTGGGCTATGCTGTTGGGATGCTCCCAGTAGTACTGCAGCCCTTTCCATGTAAACAGTGCTTATGAAGAACAGAGGATACCATGTTCCCAGGGACACCATGGGAAGCCACAGAGACTCCCTAGATGCTGGTTTTGGTGCCAGGAAGTGCCAGCCAGATGAATGGCACCTATACAAAGGAATAATGGTCAGTAGTCTACTTGGTTTGATTTTGAGACATATCTCTGGTTTGCCTCTTTTGAAATAAAATGTTTGTCTTGTAAAAAAAAAAAATAGTAATACCTTTGTAAGGGACAAGGGCTAGCATACTGGGTTGATAGCAGGTCACTGGCACACTAACATGCACAGATGCACAGAGCTGACAGGTTCCATAAAGAAAGAGAACGTGTCACTCAGCGGCTCCTACTCTTCCTGGTTCTTCAGCCTCATCAGGAACTTCAGGCCCTTGATTTCTCCATTTCCTTCGGTAAATTATCCTTTTCCTTCCCCTACTCCCCTACCCAGCTGAACAGTAGATACTCACTCTAGGGAAAGTTACTGTCAGGTTACAGAGAGGTCCTTTGACTTTCTGCAGCTGAAGTTATAAACAGGCGTGCATCATTTCCATCCTCTACTCCTTCCACCTTGGTAAAATACAGGAGCCCAGTGATTATTGGGCTGAGACCAGGCCCACCCCGCTGTGCTCTGGATCTCTTCTCTCTCAGCTTCCAGGGATCTCCTCCACTCTATTATCCCCTACTCCACCCCGTTGGTTCTTTCCCATCAGTATTTATAGCATAATCAGATCGCTTCCATCCGAAAAAATAAATCCTTCTACAACCCATGTTAATCCTCTCCAGCTGCTCCTCAGAGCCAAACATTAAGAAAGTCTTAAACTGTAAACGCTTTCCACATCCTCACCTCCCATCTTTCCTCAACGCAATCAAGGTGGCTTCTGTTCCCATCGCTTTGCTGAATGTGCACCAGTTTCCCTTGCCACCCCCTATCACATTTCTTAGTTGAAAAACCATGGCAGTCTGTTCAGGCTTCAGCTCAAAGATCATTTCTTTTTTAAAGGATTTTTTAAATTTTATATATGTATATATGCATGTATTTTGAGATAGGGGTTCACTCTGTCATCCAACCTGGGGTGCAGTGGCACAATCACGGCTCACTGTAGCCTCAACCTCCAGGATGCAAGAGAGATCCTCCCACCTCAGCCTCCCAAGTAGCTGGGACTACAGGCATGTGTCACCATACCTGTCTAATTTTTTTTCTTTTTTAATTCTTTGTAGAGACAAGGTCTCACTATATTGCCCAGACTTGTCTCAAACTCCTGGGCTCAAGTAATTTGCCCACCTCGGCCTTCCAACATGCTGGGATTACAGACATGAGCCACTGCTTTCAGCCTTAAATATCACTTTTGGGAAGCTATTTCTGCCCTTAAGACTGGGTTGCATACCTCTTATCTTTGTTCCCATAGCATTTGACTTTTGCTCTTATCAGGAAACTTATTGAACTGATTTGCAATGACCCATTTGCTTCTCTGATTATAACCTCCTTGAGGGGAATGGCTGGTTTTTGCTTGCTAAGGTACCCCACTGCCTGGCACAATGTCTGGAACAAAGAAAGGTGTTCAAGGCTATGGAGCTAATGATGGGCAATATTAAGTATCAACCCCTACCTGAAATGGGCTCTATCTCTAATGACTTCAATAAACTGATTTCTCAAGACCAGAGTTTCTCAAACTTCAATGTGCCACTCATCACTAGAGCATCTTGTTAAAAGGCAGATTCTGATTCAGGAAGTGTGAGGGGAGGTCCAGGATCTGCATTTCTATCCAGCTTCCATGTGATGCTGATGCTGCTCGTCTGTGGGTCACACTTAAAAGCAAAGGTCGAGCTGACATAAAAACACGAGTTTTATAGACTATATTAGAGAAAGAGGATCACCTAATCTATGTTCAGATCCCAAAGACAATGTAAGAGGGACTGCAAAGGGGGTTCCTCTGCCCCTTCTCCTCTTTCTCAGAGCTGTCTGCTTCCTCACAGTCAGTGAGAAATGAGAAATTCCTGCCAATGCAGCTAAATACTTTAACTCGCACTGCAATTCTTGACTGCATTTCTCACTCTAGGAAAGATTCCAATTTGACAGTGGAAGGTGAGATAAACCCTGAGTTATCAAATTGTATTTCCTGGATCTGTCTAAACAAATTCCCTTAAAACCTGCTGAGGAAATAGTTCTGCTGTTTCCCCAGTAATCTGGGTAGAGTTGATGTCATTCAAAACTTAGAGATCAGTCAGGGCTGTTTTCTTCTAAGTTTAAGGTGCCTCACTCAAAGAACTCCATGCTTTAGAGATGTTTTCTCTGTAAGAAATTAAAGAGATAGTGCCCATGAGCCAGCCAAGCAGGGGACTGCCATTCCATGGCTGGATAAGGACACTGGAGGGTCCTGAGGGCTGTGATGTACCTGCGTTACGATACTGACTGTTGAACATTTTTCATGTCAAGTATACATAGCTTACTATTTCTTATGGAATTAAACCACACCCTTCCTTCTAAGTTTGCAGCCACTATTATCTTACTCTACCATAACTACTCATCTTTATTAATATTGCTCTAATGTATTTATCTTATCATGTATATTGGTACGATGGGGCACCAATGAACCGCAAATATAACAATGCAACAACAGCTACCAAAAAGTCATTAAAACAAGAGAAAATAAACAAAACCTAAGTCTCTAGGACCTTAGCAGACTTTAATTCTAAATATATCAATTTCTTTCTCCCTGTGCCAAAGTTGTCTAGGAAAGTCCACATCATAGCCAGCTGTCTTGCAAAATCCAAATTTGGATCAATGCTCAAAAAGGAGACAGAAATAAATGGAAGTCTGAATCAACTTAAGCCCTCTTTTCCATTAAGAGGGTAGGGTCAATGGCAATGTCTTTATTTGCCATATATACTAACTTTTCTTCCTACCTCAATTTTACATTTCTGCACAAGGGTATCTCTTCCTCCTCTGATTGTGTGTTTCTGATTAAAACCTCAAATGTTACTCCATGTCACCCTATAACCCCATTAGAATGATCATTGAGCTTCGTGTGTAGATTGCCAAAAATGTCCATTATTATTTCTCTTTCTCTCTTTGTATCCACACCTCTTTGCAACATGATTTTGCTGCCTTTCCAATCAAGAGACAGTATTAGGCTGGGTGCAGTGGCTCACGTTTATAATCCCAAAACTTTGAGAAGCCGAGGGGGGTGGATCATTTGAGGTCAGGAATTTGAAACCAGCCTGGCCAACATGGTGAAACCCCGTCTCTACTAAAAATATAAAAATTAGCTGGGCAGTAGTGGCATGCACCTGTAATCCCAGCTACTCTGGAGGCTGAAGCAGGAGAATCATTTGAACTCTGGAGGTGGAGGTTGTGGTGAGCTGAGATCGTGCCACTGTACTCTTGGGCAACAGAGTGAGGCCCTATCTCAAAAAAAAAAAAAAAAAAAAGAATTAAATTCCCATTACTAAAATCTGAGCTGGTCACATGACTTTCTTTCACTGATAAAATGTGGCAGAAGTAACACATTAAAGTTTCAAGCCGAGGCCCCCCAAAAACCTTGCGTGCCTTACTCGCTGTCTGAGTCCCCTGGCATCTGCCATGTGAACAAGCCTAGGATAGCCTCCTGGACCATGAGAAACAAGATAGGGCAAGGTCAGCCCGGTTACCCCAGCATAGGCCCCAGATGTGTAAGAGAGTCTGATGAAGATGATCAAAGCCAGCTCTAGTCCACCCACTAGCGGACCACAGGTGCATGAGTGAGCCAAGTGAAGCGAGCTGAGTCAGGCCAAGATTAAAGAAATGCCCAGTCACGGTTCACAAATCTTTAGTTGTAATTTCAATGTTTATATTTACCAAATTATGCAAACACAAAAACAAAGTGAAATAAATCTGTGCCATTCCCAAGAGCATTCCTGGAATGATAAATAAGATGAATTTATACCACATGTCAAGCATAAGATAAATACACATACATGTATATAAACCCAATCATGAATGTGCGACTAGGGACAGATGACTCACCTCCCTACCTCCCCACCCCTTCCATGACAGGTCCTATGCCTAGCACAGAGCTGAGCACACAGCAGGCCTTCCACATACATAGGGTAAATAGATATGACTTCCCCACTTGTCTTATAGAAAATTGAAATGGGTCTTTAACAACATACCAGAACAAGATCAATTCTAAATAAGATTATGCCTTCTGACCTTTTTTTTTCTTTTTTTCCTGGCCTGGGCATAATGGCTCATTTCTATAATTCCAGCACTTTGGGAAGCCAAGGCCAGAGGAGCACTGGAGCCTAGGAGTTTAAGACCAGCCTGGGCAACATAGTAAGACCTTGTCTCTAAAAGTAAATTAAAAAAAAAAAGAAAATTTCCATTTTTCTGCTCACTCATTCAGGAGTTCTCAAGTTCTTTTGCTGTCCCCGGACCTCTGAGGGACAAACACTGTCTTAGATGACGGTGACTCACTGCAGAATTGGGCAGGACTCCTCCCCCCATGGTAGGAGGAGGTGCTCATCAGAAAAAGAACATGGGTCTTGTTGAAAGGCGTCTCCTCCTGACAATGTAATTCTGATATACCCACTCCACCTTCATGGAGAATTACCAGGCCTAATATCCCAGGGTGAATGGTCTGTCTCTAAGCTTTCCCCAACCAACAAGCTTCTAGACCTGTGCTGTCTTATACGGCCTCTAGCCACAGATGGCTGTTTACATTTAAATTACTTACAATTCAATAACATCAAAAATTCAGTTTCTTATAGCACATTTTAACTGCTCAATAACCACTTGCGAACAGCACAGAGAGCATTTTCTTCCTGGGAAGTTCAACTGGACAATACTCTTCTAGTATGAACACCTTTCCATAGGTCCCCGCAGCCAACCCACCCTACATGAAATCATCTTGTTTTCTAATCCTCAGCTTATCTATTATCTTTTCACTTTCATTTGACTTATCTTTTTCACGGCCGCCCCTTGTGCACCTTTGCAGCATTAGTGCACGCAAGCCACCGTGCGCACCTTCCACCAGGCCCTGGATGTCGGCTTGGGTATTTTTCTTTCTCTAAGAGCACTCTCAAAATCCACATTTACATTTAAATGAAGGTCCTACTTCAACCAGACAGAGGTATACCTAGAAATAAATCCATATATTTCAGGCAGGGGAATTATCTTCATTCTTAGGCTATAACCTGTCTGGACTCCATTAGAAATGACTACAAATCCACGGTTCCCTGTGCCTTCAGGGACAAAGTGCTGATGTAATCTCTCACCTAGGAATCCAGGTTGCAAAACCCTGCTGAGGTTTGGCTTCTATTCTTTCCCGGGTTGTGCTGTATCTAAAACAACCAATAGAAGTTTAAAGCTGAGCGATAAGTCTTGTTGTCGTGTTTGGACATTGAGCAGAAAACCCAGACCTTGAATTATAATGGGAGCATGTGAGCCCCTTTACAACTCAAAGGTAAGCCATCTTTCTCTCTTTTAGGATTAGGCTATTGCTGGGGATTTCCAAATCTAAGAGGGGTCATCTTGAGCTCCTCCTACCTTTGGGAGACCTTGTTCATCTCTAAGCAAACAACACAAATCTGCCAACTCAGAGAACAGACTTTATACTTTTGGAAACTTGAAGGTGGGGGAGTATAATTAATGTTTCTGGAAAAGAGAGAATAAATAAGACCATTCATAGGTTGGATTCCTCTGGAAGCGGACAAAACAAGAATTTAAGTGCAAGTAATTTACATGGAAGATGATCCCAGGAAGCCCCAGCACAGGGTGAGAATGTGAGTGAAGGAAAGGAAGCCAGGGCAGAAGGTATTAACGGGCAGGTTACCCCCATAGTCAAATGCGGCTCAATCTACCAGGGTACCCTGGAAGACAGCACAGACCATGCTTCAGTGTTGTTGGGGTGAGGAAGCTGGGGTATGGATCCTCCAATTCCCAACTGTCATTTGTTAGGGACATTAGCTACCCATACTTCTGCCCCATCCCATGAGTACATCAAGCACAATCCTGTGGAAAGAGAAAACCCTCAGGATAGTTTCAAGTGCTGTCAGCATATGTGAGTGGTGACACAAAGGTGCTATAGGTGGGGCGCCAATAGCTCTGCCATACCCCTTCCCTTACTACAGTGGATTTCATCCATTTCCTTAAGCAAACAGGGATTTGTTTCATATCACTTGGATAATTTCAAAAATCATCTTAAATTATTGTGCATGGTGAGAACCACATTATGTCATTCCCAACCTCCGAGTATTGAAGTCAACCTGGACCCTGGAAGGTTACATTGGGCACAGGGGACATCTGCTGCATTGTCCTGCTCAGCTTTCCTCTTTCCATCCTATGTCATTCTGGTGGAAGAGCGTGTGGATCACAGAAACTTGCCTGTGTCTGTCTGCAGAGATGTGACCTGTCCGTTAATACCTTCTGTATCTGGATAGACAGAGACTGAATCCTGGTGAGAACAGGTGAACCCCTGGCCCCTGCTTTGCCTGAGTCAGTTCACTCCTGCCTGTCAAAGCACACAAGCCAACAAATGTCCCTACCTGCTAAGGCTGAGTTGAATTAGGCTCCTGTTACTTATTTGAAAGAGTCCTGTCCAAACAATGAGTTTGAGAATATTATCCTGTTTGTTGTTTTGAGGACTAATTCTTCCACCATCAGACTGTGATGACATCAGACAGAGAGAAGAGCGGTCACTGCATTCACCATTGGAATGTCAATGTCAGCACAGTGACACTGTGCCTTTGGTCTGAGGACCATGGGGAAGGTTATGTTTGCCTGAGCAACAGTTTGCTTTTGTTTTGTGGACACTAAATTGTACAACTAATCTGTTTCTCTCCTTGCATTGGCTGCTAAGAAGTCCTGAGGGAATTTTCGTTCTATTATTTTCTCCCTTCATTGCCCAATTTCTTCACATATTTTATCTCCTGTACCATAGGCATTTGTGTACACCACTGCAAACCTGGGTGTTTTTTTCTTTTTCTTCTTTCTTTTTCTTTCGAATGAGGAATATTGTAGCTGATGTATTTCTACCTTTTGACTTCAGCTTGTAAACCCGATGAACTAATCTCGTAATGAACTAAGTAAAGCAATGTTGAGCTTCTTTCCATTTTCCTGCCTCAGGGCTTTCTGCAAAGCCATCAGGACAATCAACAAAAGTATAGCCCAGAAGAGTGGGGGAGTTGACATCCCCCAGAGAAACCCTCAGTCAAAGCGGGATGGGAATTGGCATGGAAATGCCCCAGCCTCCTATTCAGGGGGACAGTTTTGAGAGCGTTCTACACACTTCCTTAGAGAGCCCCCAGAGAGACTGAGCTTCCGGGGACCATGGCAATAACTAGCTTTGATTTGCTTCAATAACTCGCCCTTTATTGACTTTTCTTCCTTCTCTCGTCTCAGTCCCCCACTTGCTCACTTCTACTCCCTGGAATCACCTTTCAAAAATTTGCCTGCACCTAAACCAGTGTTTCAGGCTGTATTGGAGAGGACCCAAACCAAGACAGAAACAAATAAAATAAATACATAGATACATGAAAGAATACATAAAATGAACAACCTTTTCTTTCTTAACCCATCCTAGAAAATGTGAAATGAAACAGCATTTTGTTAAAAATAGTGCAAATTTCATGTATCGGGCTGTAAAAATGGCACAGAGAGGGTCCAAGAAGGTCCGCATGTGAGGTGCAAGAATCATATCCCCTCGGCAGTGAGGGACGTGATGAAATCATGGGGTGAAGCCAATTACAAGGGACAGTTGGACAGATCGCTGCCTCTTGATTGCAGAATAAAAGAGAAACCACTAAGGGGAGGAGCTCCTAAACTGCAGGCTTTCAGACACATTTATATATACATACCATGCCATTATACTAAAGAGAGTTACATTAGAATAAAACAAACACAAGACTCAAAACTTAACCGAAATTAGCTAATTATTTCCACATCTAACCGTTTGGTACAAATATCTAGCAGGATATACCATTCTCTCTCTGCATTTTGTGAAGAAAATTTCCATAGCATTTGTTCTCAACAGTGTAATTCATTTCCTGTTGTGATTTGTGAGCTGTTCACACCAACCTGATGGTTTGTTTCAATTAAAGCTTCTTATACTCACAGAAACAATTGCGCCCTCAGGGATGGGATGGGTCCCCTCCTACCCCCAGACTGGGAGCAATGCCTCCCTGCTCTGAGACTCTCACAAGTCCCTGGCCTGGTTCAGGCAAATGATCCCTGGGAGCCTCAGAGAAGTCACCCAGAGGCCTAATCACCAGGGACCCGGGGCAGAAGCACAGAAGTGTCTGCTTACAGGAGTGGGACCTGTGAGCAGGACCAAGCCCAGAATTCTCTATTTCCACAGGAAGAGAACACAAGTTAAACGTAGCCCATGGAGTTTGGCTTCACCTCAATCTCTTCACAAAAAAAAAAACTTTTTTTTTTCCTTTGAGACAGGGTCTCACTTTGTTTCTACCTGTGGTTGAAGCCAGGCAGTCACCCAGGCTGGAGTGCAGTGGTGCAAACACAGCTCATTGAAACCTCAACTTTCTGGGCTCAAGCAATCCTCCTACCTCGGGCCTCCGAGCAGCTGGGACTACAGGTGTGAGCCACCATGCCTGGCTAATTTTTTTTGTGTTTTTGTAGAGATGGGGTTTTGCCATGTTGCCCAGGCTGGTCTTGACCTCCTGGACTCAAGAAATCTGCCTGCCTCGGCCTCCAAAAGTGCTGGGATTACAGGCATGAGCCACCATGCCCAGCCAAATATATCCATAAATAAATAAATAAATGGCCAGGCATATATATATTATTTACTATTGTATATATTATATATGCATTTATTATTATTATTTTTAAATGAGAATTTAGAGTTGAGAGAAAGAAAATGGAGAATGGAGGAGATGGTTCTCCTGGCGCAGGCCTCCTCCAAGGGGAGCTATGAGGCAGGGAGGGATGCTCTGACCAGAAGAGACCTGGGCTTTACCTCGGCCTCAGTGTCTTCACCTATCATTGCAGGAATATGCACCAGCATGCCGCTGTCCTGGGCCACAGAACAGGTCCTGGCCCACAGAAGGCCCTCCAGAATTATGGGCTTGTATGTTGGTGAGTGAATGAGGCCCTGCAGGCTCTGACAGATGGATTTAGCCAAATCCACGGTCACTGAAGGGTCAGGGCTCAGAGACTGGCCTTGGCAGGCCCCAGAGCTGTCTTCTCAATGTCTTCCCAAAACATGGGGGAGGAGCAGGTGACCACATGGCTCCTGAGGAAGGGCCCCCACTGGGGCATGTGGTAGTCCCAAGCCAACTTTCCCCTGGGTTCCCTCGAGGCGTATCTGACTCAGCGAGCTCCTGGGAAAGCCTTGCCTTAAAGAAATCTGAAACAAGAATTGTAAAAATAGAGCCAAGAAACTGTTCGCTGCAGTGATGACAGAGGGTATTGCTTCAACTCGCAAAAGACCCTGGCTTTGAATGCCTGCCTTACACTGAGCAGGGCTTGTGTCAAATGAGAGTGGGCCTTGGGCCTTTGTTTCTACCTGTGGTTGAAGCCAGGCAGGTACCAAATGACTCCCTGAACCACCTTCGCCACAGCCATTTACCTGTGAAAGTAGGGGTGGGTGTTCGAGGGGCAGCTGGCTCAGGGGCTGAGAAAGCCCATTTGCTTCCAATGGAAGATTCCCTGGGCCTTCCTAACCTGAGAGCAGCTTGAAGCAAGGAGGATACCAGGGAGGCTGTCTGTGTGTGGGATTGGGAGCTCTGGTTCTGGGTAACAAAGCGTCATCAAGCTTGGGGCCAGTGGTGTGCCATGGAAGGAAGAGACACAACACTCTTTGTTCATGTGGAAACAAGAGAGGGTGGTGTCAAAATCCCAGGCTGCTACAGCCTGCTGTGTGACCTTGGGAAAGCTTGTCACCTCTCTAGGCCCCTGAGATTTCTCACCTTTGGCAGAGTTCAGTGAATGCTCCAGAAGAAAAGGGAGTGACAATGGGCCACACAACTGCCAGTATACAAAGGCTCAAGGGGCACGCTGGTACTTAAGACAGAAGGGGCAGCTGGCATGAGGGACAAGTGACAAGGTAGGATGGGGACTACACACACAAACACACACACACACACACCCCTTCACTCTGCAGAAGCTCCCTGACCAGTAGAGGTCAACGCTGACCACATAGCTCAGAAAAGGAGGAGCTGGGCTGAGGTGGTAGGGCAGGATTGCGTGGAGGCCCGGAGGCTGCCACCAAGATATAATACGGGGAACTAACTCCCTTCCGTTTCCCTCCAAACACTCAGCACCACTGCTCCTGAGCACTGCTCAGGGTCTGCTGTCTCCTGGAAGAGCCAAGAAGGGAGTCGGAGGAGGGACCACCCTGCCCAAGAAAGAACAGCACAATTCTCTCTTACCCTGGGGACAGCAGAGCTCAGTGCTCTCTGAGTAATCCTGGGCATGTTAGGGATGAGATGAGCTTCATGCCTGGTTTATGACACGAGGAGATTAAAGGCAGCAACTTCAGAGGGTTAAGTGCCATGATGCAGGTATCTTGGGTATTCCAGTCTGACAAATAGTAACTGCTCAGTAAATACTGGTTATTATTATTATTGACCTCTGAGGCACCCATGGTGCCCTGCACATAGAAGAGTCTCCCTAAGTAAATCCAGCATAAAGAGACAAAGATGTCAGGCCCCGGGAGGCTGGTTCCATGTGGTCTTGGGAAGGGAGGGGCCTATTCATGAAAATGTTCTAGCTCTGCCCTGTGTCCCCACCCAACCAAACGAATTGAATCAAGAGGATAACAAGGTGACTCTCCTGGACTCAGGGTCTCAGGCTGAAGGTAAAAGGGGAAGGAAGGAGATTCTAAGTCCTTCCAGGGCCCACCCTTGAGAAAGCGTGAAACTGACAACACAGAGGCTCCAGAGTTAGAGGCCTGCGTGTGATTCTCAGCTCTCCCAATTTCTACCTTATGTGACCTTGAGACTTAATATCTGTGAAATGGAGATAATTATTCCTAACTTTGGAATTACCATAAGAATTATATGAGATCATATATGGATGGTTCCTGGGAGATGTTCAATAAACTTTAGTTTCCTTTCATTTCAAGAATAGCTCCATGAAATCTCTATGTCTCTTTCTCTGTCGTATCTTTGATCATATTTGGTTTTACCTCTGTACAGTCAATTGCCCGGTTTCCAAAGTAAATATCCTGTTTTCATCTGTGTCAAGCCCTATTCTACCGAAATCTCTCTCTCTCTCTTTCTGTCTCTCTTTCTCTCTCTCTCTACACACCCTTTTAAAAGAAAATGTATTAGTACTTCTCACTCCTAGCCAAACACACTCCAGCAGGAATGAATGTTCCAGCAACTGATGAAAACTGCAAACCAAACCCCAGTGTTCCCTTCCTTGTCCCTTGCTTCCGTCGCGTACCTAACTGTCTAATTGAATTCAAAGGCCCAACATTTGGATTGCAAAGGAATGAGTCCGGCTCTAGGAGGCTGCTTCTCTGCAGATCTCCCAGGTGCTGTCCTAGACATGTCCCTATGGAAGACTGCCAGAGTCGCAGGTAACATCTTCTAGGTGGAAGATGGGTTCAATTATTTGAACCTCTTGGATTGCAGTCTATATGACAATGCAAAAGTCAGTGGACTATTCCCTAAATCCTGTTTCAGGGATTAGTCAGCTACAGTCATTCAAACTAACATGTAGACAGCCCTGCTTGACTCAGCCTACACACATCCATCCATCAGTCACTCAACAAACACACAATGGAGCCTCTGCAATTGCCAGACAACAGACAAACAAGCCCTGTCAGCTCCATCCTGTCACCTTTCCATCCTTATGGCTATGCCCAAGCCCAGAACATCATCATCTCTTATTGGTCCAGGACAACAGCCACCGAATAGATTACCACCTTGAACAGCCTCTCAGGCCCCTACAATCTCATGGTGCCTCACATTCAAGCCTCATCTCTGGAGCCTCTGTTCATATATACGGCATTCCAGTGAAGCCAAACTTCTTGTAGCTCCTACATATTAGTTTTGTGGAATGTATTAGTTAACCAATGCTGCATAACAAATGACTCCAAAATTTATGGGCCTAACACAACAATTTATAATCCCTCACTGTTTACATGACTGGGATCAGCTGGGAAGTTCTCACTTGGGCTTTCTCATGCAGTTGCAGTCAGATGGTAGATGGAGCCGAAGTCATCTGAAGGCTCAACTGGACCATATGTCCAGGATGGCTTATTTACTTACATGTTCAGAGACTCAGCCAAGATAACCAGAACACATAACCAGATAGGATAGCCAGCTAAGATAACCAGAAACAGAGCTAATCATCTCTCCATATGGCTAGCTTAGGTTTCTTCACAGCATACAGTCTTAGAATAGTTGGACTTCTTACACAGTAGCTGGCTTTCCCCAGTATGTGCATTTCAAGAGCTATATATTACTTTTTAAAGAGGTATTCCTTGAACCATTGCAATTCCACTGGATTTCTAAGACTATTACTTGTTCACTTCACAAGGCATTGGCCATGAATGAAGTGAGGGAGTTGCACTCGCCTAAAACAGAAGAGCCAGTCCATCCACTGGTAAGCAGCAGTTACAAGGTAAACACTAAGGCGCCCGAGAGAGTTGGGAGTATTTAAGAATTGATTGTGCCTTCATTGCTTGATGAATATGTAGTCCTGAAGTTGGGGTCTCGTATTTTCAGAATTTCTGGAACATATTTGACCTGACATTCTCACCTGACATCAGAACATTTGAAGGCTTGCTTCTTCATCTGATACCAGAACCAAATCTACTTGCTTTCCATCTCACTCAAAATGGCATAATATTGAAACTGTACCTAAGATAGAACTAATGACTAGGGAGCATCTAGTTTATTTGGGAGGTGACCTCAGGAAGCAGAAGTGATAGCATGAGGAGAGTGAGGTGGGGGAGGAGGAGAAGCCAATAAGGGAGATGTTAAGAAGTGAGGTGCCACTGTGTGCAAGACGGGCTCAATTCCACTGGGACCTCCCAAGTGTCATCAAAAATAACTTCTACAAGCTAGAGAGCAGAAGGATGGTTACCGGAGGCTGGGAAGGTGGTGGGTGAGGTGGGCGGCAAGTGGGATGATTAATGGGTACAAAAAATAGAAAGAATGAATAAAAGCTAGTATTTGATAGCACAATAGGCTGACTATCATAATTTTATAATAATCAACGATAATTTAATTGCAAACTAAAAGTATAAGTGGAATGTTTGCAACACAAAGGATAAATGCTGGAGGTGATAGATACCCCATTTATCCTGATGTGATTATTACACATTGCATGCCCATATCAAAATATCTCATGTAGCCACATAAATATATTCACCTACTGTGTACCAACAAAAATTAAACATAAAAAATTTTTAAATAAAAAATAAATATCTCCTACATCTGTCCATCCAAAGGATGGGAGTCAGGCATTTATCCACCGGCTTCCCACTAGTTGGGGGTTGCCCCTGAGAGTTTATCCATACGCTCAAGCTCAGGGAGACAGAGAGTCTGGCCTTGGAGAGGATTGGGGCAGAAAGCTAAAGAACTTAGCCGTGACTAGATGCTGTCAGGTCAGGTGGACCTGAGTTTGCCTACAATCATTCTCTGTAGGTGTCGCTGAAGAGGTGACCTGGAAATGTGATGTAGGTCACTGGAGGCATCCAGTACAGTTTTCGTAACTACTTCTTTCTTTCCAGAGGCAAAGTTTTCATCTCAGTCCTTGTTCTTATAGCTTACACGAGGCCATTTAGCCAGCTCATTGCTAAATGACAAACAGCCAGGATTTTTCTTCCAGAGTCCCCTGATTCACACTCCTTGCATTTCTAAGAGGAACAAGTGTAAAGGTTTATCTTTCCTTTACCTTGAGGCCCTATATGAGAAGGGTTTTTATTGCTGAATGACGTTCTTCTCAGAAAAGGGGTCCATGACCAGCAAAGACGCCAAAGGAACATCCCCACATATTATAGGGAATGAAACTGAAATTTATTTGCTCAGGGATGTCATTTTCACACATCCCTGTGAATGGGGGGAACTGGGGTCCCCCCTTTTCCTTCATGTTTAGGGGAAATTGCTTTGGAACTGCCTTCCCACCTCCTCCAGTCCAATTCCATGGCCAGGGGAAATCTAAAACCCCCTTTCAGGCTCCTGCCAAGTCTTGGGAGTTTCTGTTCTCCCGGGTCCACTGCCTCATAGGCTCCAGCTTCCTTGAATGTTTTATAACACATCAATTCCAACAAGAAACTCAAGCATATGTTTTTTCCAACAACAAACAATTGTTCACATGTAGCATATGTAAATTTGGTGAATTTTTCTCAAGGTTGAGAGAGGGCAGATAGCAAGAGGCAGGTCTTGCCCCACTTAAAACACCTCCCTCGTTCCTTCTTGAATGCCCTGAGAATTCCAAAAACTCCTTCTGTTACCATAGCTCTCCCTCTCAGGAAATTCATCTACCGGACACCTTTAGAAAGTTTTTTTGAATAACTTTTTATTTAAAAAAGTTTTTTAGACAAGGACAGTTCACTTTACCAAGAAGAGTTTGGTGCCAGCTACTAAGTAATTCTATCTAACCCCTTTCATTATTGATGTTCAGCCAGTGTGTTATCTGAGATTCTGTGCCAGCTACTAAGATAATCCCCACCTACCCACTGCATTACTGATGCTCAGCCGCTGTGTTGCTTGGCTTATTTACCAGTACTCCTTGCGGCACACCCTTTGCCTGGCCAGGGGGGCCATCCATACAACGTACATCCTGGGTGCGACCCAGAGGACACAGCTATGGTACTAGTACAAGCAATGGAAGCCATTAATTAATACATTATGGGAATTTACTAAAAACTGCTAAGGTAGCTCATGGAATCCAAGAAACAGGGAAACCCCAGCCCCAGGAAGGCTGGGATCAGAACTGTGTGGAGTCCACAGCCCTGCGAATTTGCAATTTCTTTCTTGTTTTTGTTTGTTTTGCTGTTGTTGTTGTTTTGAGACAGTGTCTCACTCTGTCACCCAGGCTGGAATGTCGTGGCGCTCTCTGCACTCACTGCAACCTCTGCCTCCCAGGTTCCAGCAATTCTTGTGTCTCAGCCTCCCACGTAGCTGAGATGATAGGCACTCACCACCACGCCTGGCTAATTTTTGTATTTTAACTAGAGACAGGGTTTCACCATATTGGCCAGGCTGGTTTCAAACTCCCGACCTCAGGTCATCCACCTGCCTCTGCCTCTCAAAGTGCTGGGATTACAGGCACGAGCCACAACGCCCAGCCAAGTCTGCAGTTTCACACTACCTCTTTGTCTACAATTAATGTGACTCTGTTGGAAAGACTGCCAGTCGTATTTGTATATGTTCTAAACTTCAGATTCCCAAAACAGAGTCTGATTGGGTCAGCTTGGGTAAGGCATCGGCCTGTGGACCTATGAATGATATTTAAGGGCCAAGGAAAGTGATAGAGATATGGCCATTTCCACAGGTGGGGTCGTGGGAGGTGACCAAGGGAGGGGGCAGGCATTTTGGACTGGGAAGCCTGCTTGGGAAGGTGTGCTTCAGCTGTGCACTCATAGTCTGTCTCACACTTACAGGAGGTGGACCCTCCATTCTGAGATCACCATTCTGAGTGGCCTAACCCTTAACCCTATGTGACATTGGTGGTGTTGGTTTTTAAAGAGTATAAGCTGTAGGCTCTAGTGAAATTCTAAGCCTTGTTTTGAGGTTTGAAACTGAAGAAGCATTTCAACCTTTCTGCCACTGCCATGGTGGGCCAGGGCACAGCATCTTGGGTTGTATTTCATGGCACTTATCCTCTTTGTCCTGTTTGCTGGCTCTCCTCTGGAAACACTCCCTCCTCCTTGTCAAACAGAATATTTCCACTTGCCCCGAGTCCTCTTTTTTCTTTTTCTTTTTTCTTTTTTCTTGTTTTTTGAGATGGAGTCTCACCCTGTAGCCCAGGCTGGAGTGCAGTGGCACGATCTCAGCTCACTGCAACCTCCATCTCCTGGGTTCAAGTGATTCTCCTGCCTCAGCCTCGTGAGTAGCTGGGATACAGGTGCATGTCACCTTGCCTGGCTAATTTTTGTGTGTGTGTGTATTTTTAGTGGTGACAGGGTTTCACCATGTTAGCCAGGATGGTCTTGATCTCCTGACCTCGTAATCCACCTGCCTCGGCTTCCCAAAGTGCTGGGATTACAGGTGTGAGTCACCACGCCCAGCCCCGAGTCCTTTTCCTTTTGTAACCATTTGATGTAGGCAGCCACCTCACTTGTATTCTCCACTGTCTTTTTTTTTCCCCTCAGGGCTAGCACAACATTTTATAAGGAAATTTGGGAATTAATGCCATAGTTAGATTAAGCTATATAGATAATTAGAGTTTATAGTTTGAAAAATTTTCCAAACTGAACCTAGATACCTATTTCTTATGAATTTTTTTTATTGCTGTGGATTCTTTTAAAATTTAGTGTCAAGATGTATAGTTAAAGTCAGTTGTTTAAATAAAGTTTGTTTTTGTTTTTAGTAGTAGGATTTGGGATTTGGGTAGAAAAAAAATAGAAAAAGATGCAGATCCTCATTTAATAAAGCCTGCTATTCTAACCTTAGCCTTTCTGACTTTGCAATTGCCATACTTCTGCCATCCACTACAGAATACTCTGATTGATGCTTGAACATTATGAGGTGTAAATAATAATTATTGGAGGCATTTATCAATTACTTTCTATGTGATAAGCACCCTGTTGAGCCCTTTGCAGACTGCATTAATTTCTGTGGGCTGCCATAACAAATTACCAGAAACTTGGTGGTTTAAAACAACACAATCTTTTTTCTCTCACAGTTATGAAGGCCAGAAGTCTAAAATAAAGGTGTTGGCAAGACCATGTCCTCTCTGCAGCCTCTTGGGAAGAATCTTTCCTTGCCTCCTCCTCTTCTGGTGGTTCTCATTATTACTTGGCTTGTGGCAGGTAAGTCCCATCTCTGCCTCCATCTGCATGTGGTCTTCTCTGTACCTCTCTGTGTCGTCTCCTTTTCTTATAAGGACATCAGCCATTGAATTTAGGGTCCTCCTTAATCCAGTGAGATCTCATCTTTATAGTTAGCTAATTACATTTGCAAAGACCTTCTTTCCAAATAAGATCACATTCTGAGGTTCTGGGTGAACATGAACCTTGTTGAGGGGGCGGGTATTCAATCCACTCTCACATCGGGATTAGTAGATATAGTTATTTCCATTTCATCAGTGGGAAAGGTGAGACCCAGGAGGAGATGAACTTGCCCTGCCACTCAACTAAACACTGAAAGAGTTTGGTTGAGGACTTAGCTCAGTCTGATGCCAGCTTTGTTCTCTTTCTGCTATGTCATGCTGCTTCTAGAAAACCAAACTGCAAACTCAAGTCTAGAAAGCAATGGCATCAACATTTATCCATCCATTGACTTCCAGACCATACCACTTGGAGGCAAAAGATCAGGAATAAGTAGGTAAATTCTCATAGAATATGAGAATTTTTAGGTGCCAAATTTTTATATATCCCTTAAATAGCCACAATACCTTATGAAGTGACTATTTGAGGTGCATTCAGGGATGGGATTGAGACTCAAAGATCATGACTTGCCCAAGGTCACATAGCTAGTGGTTATCAAACTCAAATTTTGGTTCAGATATTGTGTTGCATTTAAGTTCATGATGAGCTCATCATTGTTTGTAAATGGCAGTGATCATGCCATGTATTGCAATATTATGTATTCCACCAGGACCTAACTATCCAACCATCACACAACGGTGAGAGAGCCAGGATCATTCTCCTCTAGGGTCTTAGTTCTAACTCGTGAGGTGACCTTAGGACAAGTCAATTTTCTGGGCCTTTGTAACAGGAGGAGCTAGCACTGGACAGTGCCTTCATTGCTGATGTTTTGTAAGCATATACAACACTTGTATAGTTACAGTAAAGTGCCCTTGCCCATATATGTTAATATTTGCTGGAGTGTGGTCAGGGTAATACAAAGAATGTTCTCACTATTGACTTTTCACCCTCGAGTTAATAGTTAACTTTGTCTCCTTGTTTGACTATGCTGTCTGTTGGCTTTGGTCAGAAAGAAAAATTCTGAAACACCTAGTGGAATGGTGCTAACATTTGTCTTTCTTCACCTTTACTTCATGTGGTTTATTTCTATTAAGGTAGGTCAGGATAGCTTTTCAAAAACATGATATTTCAAAAATACAGTTTAGTATAAAACAATGTACCATGTATATCTCTGAACAGATAAGTGTTCAAAATAGAAGTATTTTCTTTATATGTTCATGGTATTTTTAAAAGTTAGAGTCATCTATTGCAGCAATTTGGAAAATCCTTTTTTGCAGGCTGTTCAGTAAAGGAAAGGTGGGAAGGTCTGTGGCCGCACCGTGAGGTGGGAACGGTGGGAACTTTTTTTTTTTTTCCAAACAGGGTCTTACTCTGTCGCCCAGGCTGGAATGCAGGGGCCACATGTCGGCTTACTGCAACCTCTGCCTACCAGGTTCAAGCAGTTCTCCTGCCTCGGCCTCTCAAAGTGCTGGGATCATGGGTGTGAGCCACTGCATCCAGCCAACAGCGTAAACTTTGGGGTCACGCAAACCTTTGATCAATTTGAGTCCTATAACCCACTAGCCATGTGACTTTGGGCAAGTCACAGTCTCTGAGTCTCCATCTCATCCCTGAATGCACCTCAAAAAGTCACTTCATAAATTACTGTGGCTATTAAAGGGACATATAAAAATTTGGCACCTAGTAGGAGCTCAATTAATCCACTCCTCCTCCTCCCTCCTTTAGTCAGTTGTTTTGTTGAGTAAAAATCCACTATTTCGGAAATGTGGTTAGGATCATATGATTTAATTCCCTTCTCTTCCAAGTCTACTGGTGAAGTGGAAAAAGTGAATCTCTTTGTCTCGTTTTGATTAGGCCTCAGGGCAATATTCTGGAAGAAACTCAAGCAGCATGGAATGTTATCTCCCCATTCAGAAACAGTGCCTACGTTCATACATGTAAATTGAATCTCCCATTCTGTCTCACCACTGGATTTTACCTCTTGTGCCCTGAAATGAAAGGAAGGTTTGAAGCAGCACTGTGAAACTGTCAGCGAGCTCACTTGATAAATCATTGTTGGACCTGGAGGGATTTTTGCTGTGGAGGTAACAAGGGATCATAGCCTGTTTTGGTGCCCAGCCCAGAAAAGTATAGCTGAGACTTGGGCCTGCTTCTGGTTGCAAATTGTTTACTGTTCAGCACTGTGGGCACATTTCCTGTTGGCCCTGCACAGAAACGACAGATGTCTATGGTCATGCACCAGGACTTGGCCTGTCAGAGAAGCTTGTTTAGAAGAGATTTAGACTATGGAAGGAAAACCATCATGAGGGTGAAAAGGGTTGGGTAAGGTTGCTGTGCACAGAACCCTGGACAATGAAGGCAGGGGCAAGAGAATGGGCCTGGTCACCTTGGCAGGCTTCTCCAGTCCCAGCAGCAAACAGGTAATGAGCCTTCATATGCTGCTTTTGTGTGCTAGCCCCTGTGCTCCTAGCTGGAGGAATGAGGGTAAATGAGAAACAGCTCCTGCCTCCAAGGTCAGAATTTAGTGCAGAAGACAGCCTATTAGCCATCCAGTGTAACAAGGCAGAACAGAGGCCTCTGCTCCACACAGAAGGAGGACGGCACAGTTAAGGACACGGCCTCTGCGGCCCTGCAGCCTGGATTCAAACCCTACTGAGCTGATACCTAGCTGTGTGACCTTGGGCAAGGTGTCTGACCTCACTGAACCTCAGAGGCCTCACCTGTGAAATGGGGAGTCTAATAATACTAAACTCCTGGGGTTGTCAGAGGATGGAAAGAGCATTTTCAGAGTGCCTGGCACATTGGAGACACTTTGCAGTTAAAATATAACCCTCAGGAAATCTGTTTTCAGTATGAGCTGAGACAGAGACCACGTTTTGCAAACTGAAAATCAAGGCACCTGAATATGGCAGCAGAGCTTTCCTGATTTACACACATGTATTTGTGAAAAGTCTTACAGAAGGTGGAAACCTTAAAGCACATTTGAGTTTAACAGGAGAATCCAAGTGTTTGACATTAGCACCTTGTGTGCCTTTTGCCCCTGATTCTTTCCAGCAGAGGCTTATGGGGTTCTTTCAATGCTAGGGAGGCCTGGAAGCATCCCCAGGTCTTCAGTAAACTTCCTTAGGTAAAATCAGAGCAATGTAGGAAAGACTGGCTCTGTGATAAATCCTGAAGACCAAACCGAAAGACCCCATGAGGCAGAGAGCCAGTATGGGGAGAAACAGGTGCTTTCCAGGATAGCTCTTCTGTCTTCCGCATGGATCTGCTTTCTTTTTTTTTTTTTTTTTTTTTTTTTTTTTTTTTTTTTTT
>NC_045435.1:95614725-95763057 GCF_002776525.5 Piliocolobus tephrosceles | reverse complement strand
GAGTCTCGCTCTGTCGCCCAGGCTGGAGTGCAGTGGCCGGATCTCAGCTCACTGCAAGCTCCGCCTCCCGGGTTTATGCCATTCTCCTGCCTCAGCCTCCGGAGTAGCTGGGACTACAGGCGCCCGCCACCTCGCCCGGCTAGTTTTTTGTATTTTTTTTAGTAGAGACGGGGTTTCACTGTGTTAGCTGGGATGGTCTCGATCTCCTGACCTCGTGATCCGCCCGTCTCGGCCTCCCAAAGTGCTGGGATTACAGGCTTGAGCCACCGCGCCCGGCCTGGATCTGCTTTCTAATAGTCCTGTTTCCATTCTATCCATCCTGACCCCACACTGCCATGGAACACATCCTGAGCACAGGTATGTGTACATATGTTTGTAAGCATTCGCATGTGCACATGGGTGTGCACACACACACGTGTGTCAGGGCTGTCTCTCTCAGCTCTCCTGGCTCTGAGGAAATAGTCTGCTTCTAACTGGATCTAGGCAGGCCCCTAATAGTACATCCACTCAGGCCCTAAGGCCTGTGAGCCAGACCGCGTCTCCCACATACCACAGGTCTATTGCCTGCCCTCATTCTGACCTTCTCAGCATGTCCTCATTTCCAGCCCAATGCCCTCCTCACTGACTCGGAGACAGAATTTGGCCCTCAGGGCTCCATGGGACACAGCCTGCAGTCACCCTATGGCTCTACACTGAAACCCAATCAAACTAGTTCCAGCACTGGGACCCACCCAATGTAGACGGCCAGGCAGGCCTGAGCACCTCTGCAGGTGAGGGGGCGACCCTCTGCCCCTCTGTAGCTGCAGCCTCTCCGTGATCCCCAGAGCCAACCATTTTTCCTCAACTCAGTTATGAACAGCACTTTCCCTCTCCAGGGAAGCATCATGGTGGCATACAATGAGAAAAGAATGGCCCTTGTGTCGGAAGACTGTTCTAGTTGCGACACCTTGGGGAGATGCTGTAAAGATTCTGGGCCTTGATGTCTCCCTCCCACATTTTAAGTATCCCATAGAGTTTTACAGATGGAAACACTTTGTAAATTTTTAAGGGAAACTATTGTTTTTTGCCCTTTCTGTTCCTACCTGCTACCTTTCCGCACTCGCCCCTCACACCCTTCCCCCTCATATTTCATACCAGGAGCAATATTTTTATTAATTGTCAATTCCTCCAACCATCTATTTCTGGACAATGATTCTGTTATAATAGATTAATATAAGCAATTAAAGACTGGGAGTGTGAGGACTGAGTTTTTCAAGAACAGAACTGTGTGCTAACTTCCCAGCCCCTAGCCCAGTGCCTGGTTGAGTGAATGAATGAACACAGGAATGCATGCCATGATGAGTTTGCTACTTAGCATGAAAGGCTGCTTTATGCTAGTCAGACCAAAGATGCCATCCAATAATGCGGAGCTCACGGCAGCATCCCATGAAGATTAGCTGCACAGCAAAGACTGACAGAGACAAGAGATGGTGTCCACAGAAATGTCCCCACTTCTGCACTGCCCTACTCCTACTTGGGAGTCTTCCCAGAGTCCTCGTTTTGGCACCTGGCACTCCAGTCAGAACACAGGAGTTATTTTCAATATCTTTCTCCCTTACTTACATTGTTTAGCCCTAGGGATCCCACATACCAAAACTTCTCTCTCTCTCTTTCTCTCTCCTGCTACCACCGTATTTTTAGCCATTATTACCTCTTGCCTTTATTACTGTACAATTCTAGATCCCTAATCCCTCCCCTAATTTGTTTAGCTAGAGTAATCATTTTCTAGCAAAAATCAGGTCATGTCATTTCCCTGCTTAAAACCCTTCCATGACTTCAGTCTACATTTAGAATAAAATAGGACTCAAAATAAAATTTTTGTATAATAGTTGTACAATGTGTAACTCTAACTTACACATTGCACAAAATAACTTAGCACGATTTATAAGTAGGAGTAACGCTAGCTGCTGTAACAAATGGAACACAAAACACATAATGCTTGAAACCCAGTAGAAGGTTGTTTCTCAGGACATAACGTCCAAGGTGAGTGGTCCTAGTTAGCAATGGTTTTAAACTGTGGTTTAGGAACCATCTTCTGTCTAGCAACTTTACTATTGTTGAGAGCCTCGAAGACATCTGCTTCTAGCTGGGAAAATGGAAAAGAGAGCTCTGGGGAGGTAAACCTATCTCTTAAATGTCCCAGGCTAAAAATGACATGTATCGTTTTGATTTGGCAAGAAGTGGCCACATCAAAATGTGAGGATGACAGGAATGTAATTCCTGATTGGCCAGCCACTTCCCAGGAGCAACTGTGTATTCTGAAAGGGATAGCATAATTTTCAGTGGGAAGGGGTCATCTCTATAACACATGGCACACAAGGCCATATGTGACAGGTCCGACATTTTCTACTTCACTTGAGTCTGCCAGCATACCTTTCACTCTCAGTGGGCCACTGTCTTTCTCATTTGACCCACTCTCCAGCTCCTTTTCAGTGCCATAAGTATTTGTTGAATGAATGGATCTATGAATGAATGAATATCTTGTTTTTAATATTTATGAAATTAAATTAAGGTTAGGAGACAGAGTAATCTTGTATTTATTGAGCATTTATTATATGTCACCACTTGGCTAAAATCTTCACACACGTTATCTAATTTAATCCTCAGACTAACTTTTCAAGATAAGTATCTTTACTTCCACTGTTCTCTGTGAGGGATCTGAAGCTCATGATTCCTACGCATTTTGCCACAAATCAAATAGCCAGAACTTGGTGAAGTTGGAATTCATGCTCCCAAAGGTCAAGGCTCACTGGGATTTTACAGTGTCATTAAAGGAAATTCCACGAGTAGGAAGGACAGATCAAGCGAACTATATTAGGACAAGAGTTCCTCACCTACTCTTGCCCTCTCATTTATATTTTCTTTTCTTCTGTGCAGGCAGGTGCTGTGGAATGAGTGTTGTCTGTTTTCTTCTCTTTATTTAAATATGTTTTGGTAACAGTTAAGTACTTTTATAAGCCCACCCACTTCACCCACAAAAATTCTCTCATCCATAACTTCTATGTTTCTGGAAAGTTAAATTCTAATAGTGACTTTTCCTATGAAGTGAGTCCATTCAGAAGAGCAACTGATAAACAAGCACAGACTCAGCCATTGGTACCTGAGGGCTGCAAGGCCAAGCAAATCCATTCTCCATCAGGATTTCCTGGGGCTCAGAGGTCAGAGCACAAAGAGGCTCCAGTTGAGGGGCAAGAAAATAGTACTGAACCCCAAAAGGGAGAAAGAAGGACCTGCCCCATAAGAGCAATGTAAAATGAGGCTCCACTTTGGAAACCTCTGTAAGCCCTTTAGCATCCTGCCCCCCAGCTTATTCTTGTCTCCCTTTAGCCCCAACACCAACACTTTGGTGTCAATTACAGAATTCATTTTGAGGCTACAAGTGAAGGGAAGAGGAGAGGGGATGAGGAGGTGATTCAACACATACATTCAGTCAATGGTCAGACTGGGTCACAGCCCTGTCCCTGCTAGAGTAGCCAAATGTTCAAGTTTGAGACTGAAGAGCTACCCTGATTACAGGGACTTTCAGTGCTAAAATCTGCAGAGTCCTGGGAGAATGGTGAATTGGTCACTCTAGTCCCTGCTGACCTACTCTTTAGAAAAATATACAGGAATAATTTATAACCCGGAAGTCATTTAAAATTAAATATTGAAATAAATACCAAGATTCATTGAGTTAAGCACAGGATTTGTACATTTTTCTGTAGTATTTTCAATTTTAATGTAAATTTTACTTTTAAAAGATCTCTAGTTTTAGAAGGTTGTTATTACTGTGTCACAAATAGTAACTGCTATGACTTCATAGGTTACGAATCAGCAAATAGTTTAAATATTTAATTTGAACTCAGGTGATCCGTTTACAGATAATTATACAATGTAAAAAGATAGAGGGAATTTTGTCATTAAAAATGATGGCATTTGACAATAACAATTGAACACTTTAAATTTTGATGTTGTGTGTTGCAACATTATCTTATAAAATAAAAGCTACAATAATCTATTCAAATTAGAGTTATCACATAAATATCTATTATCTGCTTTTCTTATTGAGTCAAGTACTTAATTCTATGGAAAAGTGAATATAAATCTGTAAAATATTAATATGAATTACATTTTAGAAAATAGCCTTGATTGAAGCATCCAAAAATAGGAAAACAAAATAATGAAAATGAACCTCAGATTTAACGTATGTGGATATTATGAGTCGGCCCATAGGACAGGACTTTATTGAAAGTCTCACTGCTTTATTTAAAATGTCAGAAATGGTAGTGTTCATTTGTTCAGATCCCAGGTGAATACAGCAGGCCATCTGAAATGGCTTTGCACATGTTGCTTTTAAGTAGAAAAGCTAAGGATAACCCGGGAAAGAAAACTTGCAATTTATTTAACGCCATGACCTATATATGCAGAGAGGTAGGCCCCTGCTCTCTCTCACAGACAGGAGAGAAGGGAGAATGCCTGTGCTCTGGATCTTTAACTCACAGTGACCGCTCCTCTTAGAGAACGCAGCCCAACTGCTGTCCTGTTTATACGTGAGGCGAGAGCGAGGAGATGAGAGGAACACAATGAAGGAAGGGACTCTAGTGCTTCAAGGGGTACTGCCAATCATGGCACACGAGAAAACACATGCAATTTGTAGTGCCAGTCAGCACTTATTTCGACTGAAAGAAAGTAAAATGAGGCAATAACACCTAGATCTTGCTAAAATGTACAATGTTTCCCTTTCTTACTCTCTTCGTGTATCTCCATATATCTCTCTTTGGGATGACTATTTTCTCCAAAGGAGACAGTGTCTGTTGGAATGTGTATGTATTTGAGGTGATCTGTATCAGCATCTGTGATGGTTCATGTTCTGTGTCAGCTTCACTAGGCCATGGCTCCCAGTTGTTTGGTCAAACATCAGCCTAGATGCCGCTGTGAGGGTACTTTTTAGCTGTGATTAATATTAACAATCAGTTGACTTTGAGTGAAGATTAACATGAAATCAATAGACTTTAAGTAAGAAGAGTGCCCTCCAAATGACAGTGGGCCTTATCTAATCCATTGCAAGCCTTAAGAGCAAGATGGAGATTTCCTGAAGAAGGAGAAATTCCCCTCAAGATTACAACATCAACTCTTGCCTGAATTTTTACAAATTTCAGGTTTGCTAGCCCACAGAATTGTGTAAGACAATTCCTTAAAGTCTCTCTATTATATGTAATATAAAGTTCATAAAGCTATAGAGAGCAAGCTTTCAGAAGTGCTCTCGTGTATGTATATATACACACACATAGAATATGTATATGTATACATATATACATATAATTGAGTATGTATATGTATTCATATATATATATACACACACACACATTATATTATTTCTATTTCTCTTATTTCTCTGGAGAACCCTAAGTAATACATCATCCTTTTGAAAAGAAGATCTAGAACATTACAACCAACCACTGTCACAAAAGGACCCCAGTACCAATCAAGCTGGCTAGAATGAGGCTGTCACACCTGACTAGGAAGGTCCTTCTGCTGATTCTAGCAAGCTGAGGAAAATGGTAGACAATAGGTACCGGGTTGCTTTCCCAAGGCTCCTGGTTGACCAGTTTGCTCTGCTTAAAATATAGTACCTATGTTCTTAAGAAGTCTTGTCACAAAAGTACCCATAAAGACAAGCTTCAGTTGGAGAAGGAAGGGGAGTCAGGCCTAGAGACTTTCAAATACTCAATAGTAAAGTCCTGTTTATCCTGCGGGAATTTTGATCATGATAATTTTTAACAGCTGCAGTATTTATCTGCAAAACCCAAACATCACTGAGCAGGGTTGGACCACTTCTGTTTTTTGCTCCTGGGTTCAGGCCTTTCTTCCCCTTTCTCTGCCAGCAACTTCATTAGTTTGGGGAGCCAAACCACAGGAACAAAGCAGCCTCCTACATCCAGGGTTGGTCCTGAGAACGGCTAGTTCATCACTACCAGGCCAGACCAACCAGAGACTTCACCTGAAAAGCTAACCTTGTCCTTAAGTAGTTCCCTCATATTCAATTAGCATTACAAAAACACATGGTGCAGGGAAAAGGCCCTCATTTCAGTGTGAGTCATCCTGTGGGCAACTTCTGATCAAGGTTTTTCAGCTGTGAGCTAGCAGAGTTAGGTGCAGAGATTTGAAGTCCCCTCATTCTTTTTTTCTTTTAGTCAGTTCAAAAGCTAGAATTGGAGGTTTGCAATGAAATGGTAACCTCAAGAATCCATGGCATATTCCCTTAGAAAAGATTATTTAAAATCAGAAACCCAATTGGATGCTTCTGGCAGTACCTACCAAAGATTGATACTTTGATTCTACAGATGATTCCTGTACACGTAGACATGGAGACATGAGCCACAGTTGGCACTGAGGAAGCTCGAGGTCTCTGACTCCGCCCCACATGCCAACCATAGTGGTTGTAGATATATCCTAGAATGTATTCATTAACCTACAAATAACTATTGAGTGCCTGTGATATGCCCAGTACTTTTCTAGGTGCTGAAATCTGTGTACTCAGTTTCCCAGAGAAGGTCTGGGTACGGCGCCTCTCTTAAGAATATTTCATTACGGGGAGAGTTAGGCCATAAATCAATTGCCTGATCACCTTACTTGGTACAAATTCCTCCAATTTCCTCTCCCACAACCCTACTGATGGGGAGTTTAAAAAGATGAAATGGCAAAGACACAGCTGGCCAAAGGTCCTGAGAGTTTTCAAACTGTATTTTGGTTTGGGGTTTTTGGGTGTTGCTGTTTTGGGTTTTTGTTGTTGTTGCTTTTTAAACTGTGAAATTTAGCTTACTCAATTATCAGGCAGAAAGGAGAAGGAGGGCACCCTCAAATGTAGAATGTAATAAAGTGAAGACTAAACTCTGCTCTTTTTCTTCTCTTGCCCAAATTCCTATGTAAGGGGACTGGAGAGTCACGCCCTACAAACTGTAAAAATCTCACCAGAGGAGTTTCATTTAACCCTATATAATGTGGTCTGCTTTCTAACGTTGACTCTGGCACAATACCACATGCCAGACAGAAAAAAGAAGGAAATCAAAATATTTCATCCCTAAATATGTTTCTTTGTCATACTTTTAAATGGCCTGCAAAGCTGTTCGGTGGCGGTGGAGGGGGCAAGGGGATTGCATCTGTAAAGGGTATCTATTACTATAACTAGATCTTTTCCCTTTCCAGTCTCTCCCAGTCCTGAAGAGATTAACTGAAAGTCTAACACCTTTTAGAGATCTGAATAGCAAACATTTGTCACCATAGTCTCTAAAGGCAGCCACGCATGAGGCTTCATGTACATAACGAGAACTGCAGTCTCTACAATCCCTTATCTTGAATCTGACACTCCTTTCTGTTGATTCCAGGACTTTAGATCATAATAACAATTTTTTCAACCAGAAACTGTTTGAATCCACCTATGACCTGCAAGCTCACCCCACCCAACTTAGAGTTGTCCCACCTTTCGAACCAAACCAATACATACCCCATATGTATTGATCGTGTCTCCCTAAAATGTATAAAACCAAGCTGTGGCACAACAGCTTGGGCACCTTCCCAAGGGCACAGGGCCTCTTGGGACTGTGGTTCAGGCCTTGGTCACTAATATTTGACGCACAATAAACCTCTTTAAAATATATTACAGAGTTTGACTCTTTTCACTTGACAAAAGGATACTTTTTGAGGATAAGGGCTGGGTTAGGAAGACAACAGGAAGCAGGGAAGCACCTGGGGCCAGTGGCTGTGGGGAGCACTTAGCTCCCCCAGTCCTGAGGTGGCAAAGGGAGGGTATGACTACCTGCACAAGAGCTGTGGTCTCTGGGGAAGAACCACAGCATTCATGTGTGGTTTGGCAGAGAAAGAGCAGTGCAGTCACCTCCCAGCTTAATGCTCCCTAATCCTGCAGTTTCCTGCCAGCGCCTCCTATAGCCCTAACACCAAAAACAGGGATAGGCCAGGCGTGGTGGCTCACGCCTATAATCCTAGCACTTTGGGAGGCTGAGGAGGGCAGATTACCTGAGGTCAGGAGTTCAAGACCAGCCTGGCCAACATGGTGAAACCCCGTCTCTACTAAAAAATACAGAAAATTAGCCGGGTAGAGTGGCATGCACCTGTAATTCCAGCTACTCGGGAGGCTAAGGCAGGACAATCGCTTGAACCCGGGAGGCAGAGGTTGCAGTGAGCCCAGACCGTGCCACTGCACTCTAACCTGGGCTACAGAGCGAGACTTTGTCTCAACAACAACAACCACAACGACAACAAACAAAAACAGGGATGAAAGAGATGCTTGCTACAGTCCATAAAGGTCAGCAGGATTGGAAGGGCAAATGGAAGGTCACTAGCACAACTGCCAATCAAACAACACATCAACAGCAAAAGAGCTAAAGCAGTTTGCATTGCTTGAACTCCTGCTCCGAGGTAAGGTGAGAGGCACCAGGAACTGCATTCTCTCATTTGATCCTCCGAACAGTTGAATTATGAGAGCTCCTGGATAAGGATCAAATCTGAAACTCTTCGAGCCCCAGAAACAGAAACAGTGTCATATCCATGGGAGGCAGGAATGACCAGTTCCTGTCAAACCATTTGAAAAGAAAAAGGGGACTCTGAACAGAATATGGGGGGAGGGGGTCACTAACAACACAATAGCTCTCCCCACCTCGCCACATGCACAACCCGTAGCCTGGATGCCTGAGTTCTGGTCTCCAGTTTGGCCACTAGCAAACCCACCTAAAGGAGTGCTTGGTTCCTAATAATTCAGTTTTGTTGACACGGAGTGAATGGAAATGAATTACTTTTCACTTCCTGTTTGGAGTCTGTAAAATTATCACACTGTCACAGAAACAAAATTAGTCAAAGCCCCGAGTGAGCCATTAAATTAACATCCCATGAACTTGACTCTCCTTACTTGATTCATAAGACAGTTTACGATTTTAAACACCATTCTTGGGGAGGAAAATTTAAAAAGGGCTTGTCTGGAACTTTCTAGATTGCCTCCTGCGGTCGCCCAACTGATGGACATACTCCGTTTTTAATACATTGCCCTGTTGCTGACCCTGTTGTCAGGTTTGGTCATTTGTGATGGCGTGCAGGTGACTTTCTGTAACTAGAATTCCACACCCTCATAGTATTAGAATCTGGTTTACCAGCTAGGATTGGATTGACCCTTGCAGTGAGCCTCTGATGCGGGCTGGAACTCAAACTCAGAGAGGGCGTGTTCATAGGCTCCCTAAGGGTTGGCTGCATTGGCACTTTTACAACCTGTGTTAATGGCCAGAAGCATATTCCTTGACCAGTAGGCTTGTTCTTATGGGCAGTGGATGAGGCCAGCCTAGCTCACCAGCTGATAGGTCATTAGGTAGCTGGGAGGTGGGAGGCCAGAGGTCACAACCTGCTCTTTGTCTAGCGTGTGAAATGAGGAAAGTGACTCCCGGGTTACACACCCATCTGTGCTTCCCATGGTTCTTGGTGACAGTCTAGCATCCCATATAACTGAGCCAACCTTGTTCGGCCCCACCCCCCCACTCCCACCTCAAGTGCTGAGCACCTGCCTATCGGCCCTCAAGCCCTCCCCTGCCCTGCTCTGTGCTGCAGATGCCAGCCATGCAAACCACAATTCCTAGGCTTCCTTGTCTACCAGTTTCTGCTTAGGTTTGGCTGATGGAAGGAAGACAGACAGGACATTGGAGGGTGGGAGGGAGGAGGGCAGAAGCCAGGGTTTTTCCCCTTATCTCTCTGCTTTGGGTCTCCTGTCTCAGGCAGCGGCAGGATCTTTATGGATCCAGCTCGCATCTTCAGGGCTCAGGTGACAGCACCTCCATCTTCGTTCCTCCTACTTAACTGTTGCTGATCTCTAGGTCACCTCACGGTCTCCTTCTATGTGCCCTATCAGCTTTTCTACTAACTCCAGTCCCCTGCACCAAATTCCTAGCTTGGGTTCTGTCTTTGTGTCTGGAACCATCCGATCCTCTGCCCCTCTTCTTATTACTTAAATAGGCTCTGCTACTTGCTCTTTCTAGTGTCTTCTGCAAAGATCCAAAATGCCTCTACACTTTCCACTAAGAGATCCCTCCATTCCTTGGTCCTCGCCAGCCCAGAGGAGTCTGGACTTCAGATTCCTGGAGAGCGGTCTCTTTACAAAACAAGCAAGGCCTAGAACCTTGAGCCCAAGGTGGCAAGGAGCCAACTCACTTCTACCTCCCTGAATTCTGGAAAAGCCCAGAGATCCCAGCACTTGCACAAAAGATCGCTGCTCATTTTAATCAAACCACATTGCTCTGCACGGCTGGGCTGTGGCCTTCAGTCAAGATTTCCTGCATGGCAGATTTTCTCTCCTCTTGGATAGCAGCGATACTTGCTGCAAGCATCTAACAGAGCTTGAAATTACCCTGGCAAGTTGTTTACTCTTCTTGAGTGTGGCACTAGGCTCTGAGCAGTGTTTGTCTAGCACCGTCATTATTTTTATTAACTACACCTTTGCACTTCCAAAGTGTGCTGTAAGCTCTGTAAATATTTTATTAGCTTTTGTAATTAGTCGTTGCATCTCACAGCCCCGCTGAGAAGTGGGTCAGTGTGACAATCCCCATTTTATCACTGATGTGGAAGACAGCCACCCAGAGATGGGAAAGAAGCCTTGGATTTGAGGGCAGAGGTACAGTTCTTTCTTTCAAGGGAAGGCAGGGACTTTGCTGGAGTTTATAGGGATCTGATGGTGTGCAAATACTGAATAAGAAGAACAACTATCCGTCCCCTGCAAATGGATGAAATTTCCCTACACAGGAAGGTATTGAGAACTGGGTTTAAAAAATAGGAAAAGTGGCTAATGCATGGAAGCTGCTATCTCATAGCAGCCACCCAAGAGCCCCAGTTCCCCTTGCTCTCCCTTTCTTGCCTTCTCATTACTACCTAAGGCTTGATTTAACCGCCTTTGGAGGGGGATGGGGAGCAGGAAGAAACAAAGACAGCTACAGCCTTCAAGGAGTGTGGTCCAAGAATGTGACCTGTAAAATCTTTTATTGGAGATAGTTTATTTGTTTTCTTTTGTGGTCAAGTATATGTTGATTTCTAAACATGTTTTCCAGGGGAACAAAATCAGAGAGAGCTATTAAGTTAGCTTGTTGGTTGTAATATTTAAATCCTTTCTACATTGCTTGTTTTTAATGCCTTAATATACCAAATACTGAAAGATGGAATAAAACCTTCTACTATCATTGTGATTTTATAAAATTCTCCTTATCTTTCTAGGAGTTTTTGCTCTATAGTTTGCTATTGTATTTTTGAATGCACAAAGGTCTGTAGCTCTTTTATTGTCCTCAAGGATTATTTCTTTTATCATAAACAATCTAGTTATTTTCTTCAATTCATGGTGTAAGCCTCAGATTAAGTTTTATAGTAACTTATCATCTTTCTTGTTTTTTAATTGTTTGCATTTGCCTGGTATATCTTTGGTCATTAAAATCAAGATTAAAATAAACATTTCTTTATTTTTTTACTTTTAAATATGTCTCATACACTTTATATAGATGCAAATTTTGTGGGGTTTTATTGTAGCCTGAGAGTCCTTTTTTAAAAAAAAAAAAAAAAAGAAGTCAACTCATTTATGATTATTAGTTTAAATGGTACTTTTTTTCCTTTTGTTCATGTTTTCTATTTATTATACTTGTTGCTACTGATTTATATATATATTTTTTTAGTATGGCGCTTGACCGAGTTTTTTTTCTATACTACCACCCCTGCCCCCACTACCACCATTAATTTCCAACTGTTATTATGCTTCTCCATTTTGCTTGTGGGTTCCTCCCTATCTTCATTACCATATTTAAGCCTATATTTCCCATTGATATATGAGATGAAACAATGGCCATTCTGTCCCCAACAAGACATTTTGCCAGCCCAATCCCCTTTACCACTCCTTGTGAAGGAAACTTTGTAGCATTTCTTACTTATTATAGCATTTCTTTCCTCCTTCAACTTTCAATTTTGCTAAGAAATTATCAATTCTAAACCATTAGTTTTCCTTTTCAAGTATTTATCTACTGATGCAAAAAGTCTGCATTACCACTTTGCATTTCCTTGCTGCAGTATCATCTTCCATTTAGATCTTTTTTAGAAATGTCATCTTTTTTAGAAAGTATCTTTCCATTTTGCGTTTGTTTAAAAGTTTTCAATCATTTTAGACTTTTCTTGGGTTTGCCAAGAAAGCAAAGGCTGACTGGGACAATGATCCAGAGGATGGCGTGAGTGTCCAGACGGTCACAGTGGGAAGGAGGAAGATAGGACAAAGATGCACTGTTGCTCAACCATGACTGCAGGTGACTGTTTGCTCTATCCAGGGAGATTGCCATGAATCCTCTCTCAAAACTGTCTGTCCAGAGGAAGAAAGAGGATGTGTTTATCCACCAGCTCAGGACTCTCCACTGGTCAAAAGTTTGCCTCCTGGAGTGTGAACTCCCTTGCATTTCCAGGTTGCACAGATGTGAGAAGTGAGTGGGTTCCCACAGTGGCTCCTGCATGGGATTTCACAGAGAAGTCCAAGGGCATGAAGTCAGAAGTGCAAAGCATGGATCTGAGGCAAGACACTGTCAGATTACACCTGTAGGAAGCTGGTCAGATCCTGTGTAGAATTGGTTACCACAGCTAAGGTTTGAATAACACAGGTGAGGTAGAGACAATCTGAAGCAGTACACAGAGGGTTTACAGTACAAGTGTAGTGCCTACAAATAGTTACACAGTCAAATCATATCAAAAGATTTAGAATAAAGAATTACAATTCTCCTGCAACCCTTCCAGTCCCCAAGCCCACTTCCTAGAAGCAATTTATTTTTGCCTCCTTGAACTGTTTTCTCCTGATATTAACCTGCATATTTCTAAGTAATTTTATATTGCCAGTGTTTAGAATCTACTGATTCCCTGTAAAAATGATTCAAAATTTCATAGTAATATCACCAAAGGCCACTTCTCTGCTCCCATCCTTCTAAATGCTAACTAGTTTTTTTAATACAGTCAATGTTTACTTTATTGTGCCTATGTAAATGACATTCACAGTAGAAAGTAGAGTATTATATTTTTTCCTGTACTCTTTTTCATTTTCCTGAAGTTAATGGTCACCTGGTTTTATTCATTGACCTGGATTTTTTTATGTACCTATATTTTTTCCCACATGCTGCATCTGATCTATCACATACTTACCAGTGTTTTCTTTTGGAATGCTCCATCACATCAGATGACCTTTAAGTAAATAGTTCCCTTTTATTCCCTTTAGATCCCTCTTTTGGAGCGTTGGCTCTTCTGCGATCTGAGAGGGCTGGTTCCCTAGACTCGCTACAAAATCCTTAGCAAGAGACTTCCCTTTGTGGTATTTTCTGTTGAAGACCATTTCTTGGATTCCATGTCTTCCTGTATCTTGGTTAACTCCCTTAATTTACTACAATACATCCAGCAGTTATCTCCCACAAAAGGATGCCTTACGGGTTCTGTTTTTCAATCCATGCCTTTATTTCTCCTTCACACTTAAATACTTTGACTGTCTCTAGAATTACAGGTGAATGTGGAAGATGTTTTTCCTTTGTCTTCTAACATCCAGAATTGCCCTTAGGAAGACCCATCCCTGCCATTCTGACTTTTAGTTTTCTACCTTTTTTTCTCTCTCTCTCTGGAAGAGTTTTGGAGTTCTGATATACCTGTGATATTCTATAATCTCACAGTTTCATATTGGAGAGGATACTTTTTCACTCATTGTATTGAGCACAATCTGGGCCCTTTCAATGAAAAAGAAATGTGTCTCTCTTTTTTAGCCATTTTCTTTCAACTATATGCTCTTTTTCTGGAACTCATCAATTTGATGCTGAATGCCTTAAATTTATTCTCTGGGTACTTTATCATTTTTCTATTTTTTCCATCATCTTTTTTCCCAATTTCCTATGCATGTTTTATACATGTGACATTTTATTTCATTTCTTCTCTTATTCAGCTTTTATAATAAGCACTTAAGAGGCACTCTATAACTGGTTAAGTAAATGTACTTCTCTGGGGATAATATAATTATTTTTATTATTTTGGAGTTTTCTTCTGTTTTGGGTATTATCTTTTATATCCAGACTCTTTTTAATTTCTTACTTTTATTTGATGCCTTTCTTCATATACGAGTTCAAGCCAGTTAAAATTGGGCTTGGGGCAGAGCAATTAGGCAAGAAAAAGAAATGAAGGGCATCCAAATAAACAATTAAAAATAAGTAAGTCAAATTAGCCTTGTGCACAGATGACATGATCTTATGCCTACAAAAACCTAAAGACTCCACCAAAAAACTATTAGAACTGATAAACAAATTCAGTAAAGCTGCAGGATGCAAAATCAACATGCAAAAATTAGTAGCAATTACATATACCAACAGCAAACAATCTGAAAAAGAAATCAAGAACACAATCCCATTTAGAATAGCTACAAAAATATAAAATACCTAGGAATCAATGTAACCAAAGAAGTGAAAGATCTCTACAAGAAAAACTATAGAACTCTAGAGAAAGAAAAAGAAGAGGGCACAAAAGAAGGAAAAGATATTCCATGCTCATGGATTGAAAGAATTAATGTTGACAATACTACTAAAATGACAATACTAGCCAAAGTAATCTAAAGATTGAATGCAATCCCTATTTAAATATCAATGACATTCTTTACAAAAATAGAAAACAATATTCCTGAAATTTGTGTGGAGCTAAAAAAGACCCCAAAGAGCCAAAGCAATCCTGAGCAAAAAGGATAAAGCTAACAGTTCACACTACCTAACTTCAAATTTTATCAGAAAGTTATAGTAACCAAAACAGCATGGCATTTGGCATAAAAACAGATACACAGAGCAATGGAACAGAATAAAGAACCCTGACACAAATCCACACATTTACAGCCTACTCATCATTGACAAAGGTGCCAAAAACAGTCTTTCCAATCAATGACGTTGGGAAAACTGGATAACTATATGCCAAGAATGAACTAGATTCATATCTCTCACCATACACAAACACAAAAATCAAAATGGAACCAAAATGGATTAAAACCTTGAATCTAAGACCTCAAAGTATGAAGCTACTAGAAGGAAACATTGGGGAAATGCTCCAGGACATTGGTGTAGGCAAAAATTTTTGTGTAAGACCTCAAAGGCAGAGGCAACCAAAGCAAAAATAGCCAATTGAGATTATATCAAGCTAAAAAGCTTCTGCACAGCAAAGGAAATAACCAACAAAATGAAGAGATAACCTACAGGATGGAAGAAAATGTTTGCAAACTATCCATCTGACAAGGGATTCATACCCAGAATTCACAAAAAATTCAAACAACTCAACAGCAAATAACAAAACAAAACAAAACTCCACAAATCATCCAATTTTCAAATGAACAAAAGAAGGAGGCAGAGCAAGATGGCCAAACAGAAGCCTACACCGTTTTTCACCCCTGTAGGAGCACCAAATTTTAACAACTAGCTACACACAAAAAGTATCATCACAAGAATTAAAAATCAGGTGAAAAATCACAGTACCTGGTTTTAACTTCATATCACTGAAAGAATTATTGAAGAAAGCAGGAAAGACAGTCTTGAAGTGCTAATGCCACCTGTTCCCCATTCCTCAGAAGTGGCTACATGGTGTGGAGAATCTGTGTGCTTTGAAGAGGGTGAGTGTGGTGATTATGAGGCTTTGCATTGAACTCAGTGCTGCCCCATCACAGTGGAAAGCACAACTGGGCTGTACTCAGCTGACATTTGCCCACAGAGGGAGCATTTGGACTTGCCCTAACCAGAGGGGAATTACCTATCCCAGCATCAGAGCTTGCGTTCCTAAAAGCCCTGCCACTGTGTGCTGGAGTGCTCTGGGGTCCTAAGTGAACTTGAGGGGCAGTCTAGGCCACAGGTATTACAACTCCTGTGCAAGTCCCAGCACTGAGCTGGGCTCAGAGCCAGTGGACTTGGTGGGCAGGTCACACAAACTACTGAGACACCAGCCAGGGTGGCTAAGAGAGGGCTTGTTCCACCCCTCCCTCACCTTCTGGTAGCAGCCATGCAGTGCAAAGAAATCTGTGTACTTGGAGAAGGAGAGCACAGTGACTAGGGAACTTTACATTGAACTCAGTGCTGCCCTGTCACAGCAGAGACCTGGTAGGATTCACCAACTGCTGACCAAAGAGCCCTGGGCCCTGAATAGCCAACAATACACTGGCAATACGCTGTGGACCTTGGGCTCTGAGACTTACTGGCTTCAAGTGTGATCCAGAACATTCACACCTGTGGTGGCTATGGTGAAAGACTCCTTTTGTTTGAAAAAATCAGGTGAAAAGTAAAGAGCACTGTCTTTGCACCCTGGGTAACAACTTGGCCACAGGTGGGTAGAGCACCAAGTAGGTTCTTAGGGCCCCAAGTTCAGGCCTAGGCTCTTGGTCAGCATTTCTAGACCTGCCCTGGGCCAGAGGGGAGCTTGCTGCCCTAAAGGTTGAGTCCTAGGCAGCATTCATCATAAGCTGACTAAAGAGTCCTTGGGCTTTAGGTAAACATTGGCAGTGCCCCAGCAGACTGCCCTGTGGGTCAGTGCTCACGGTGGCCACTGGAGAGGAGGCTCCTCTCCTTTTGGAAAGGGGAAGGAAGAGTGGAAAGGACTTTGTTTTGTGGTTTGAGTGCCAGTTTAGCTGCAGTAAAATAGAACACCAGGTAAATTTCTAGGGTTCCTAGAGAGCATTTCTGGAATTCTGAGGCCTGGGGGCACTCACCACCCTGAAGGGAGGGACACAAACCTGGCTGGCTTTGCCACCTACTCATTGTAGAGCCCTAGGGCCCTGAGTGAACCAGGTGGTTACAGTGAGCTTTGGGCAAAACCCAGTGCTGTGCTGGCTTCAGGTCTGAACCAGCATTATACCTGTCATGCTAGTGATAGGAGTGCTTGTGTTCCTCCCACCCCCAGTTCCAGGAGGCTCAGATCAAAGACAGAGACTCTGTTTGTTTGGGAGAGAGTAAGGAAAAAGAAAAAGAGTCTCTACCTGGTAATGCAGATAATTCTTCTGGAAGTTATCACACACCACCAAGGTGATACCTGTATAAGTCTGCAAGAACCACAGTGTTATTGGGTTGGGGCCCAAGTTCCTTCAAATACCTGGAAAGCCTGGAAGGATAGGCACAAGCAGTCCCAGACTGTGAAGACTACAATAAATGCCTAACTCTTCAATACCCAGACACTGATGAACAAGTATAAGCATCAAGGCCATGGAGGAAAACATGATCTCACCAAATGAACTAAGTAAGGTACCAGGGACCAATCCTGAAGGAACAGAGATATGTGACCTTTCAGACAGCTGTTTTAAAGTTAGTATTTTAAGGAAACTCAAAGAAATTCAAGAAAACACAGAGAAAGAATTCAGATTTCTATCAGATAAATTTAACAAAGAGATTGAAATAATTAAAAAGAATCAAGTAGAAATTCCAGAGTTGAAAACGCAATGGACATACCAAAGAATGCATTAGAGTCTCTTAATAGCAGAATTGATCAAGCAGAAGAAAGAATTAGTAAGCTTGAAGACAGACTATTTGAAAATACACAGTCAGAGGAGACAAAAGAAAAAGGAATAAAAAAGAATAAAGCATGCCTACAAGAATTAGCAAATAGACTCAATAAGGCAAATCTAAGAGTTATTGGCCTTAAAGAGGAGGTAGAGAATGATAGAGGTAGAAAGTTTATTCAACAGGTATTAGATAACTTTCCAAACCTACAGAAAGATATCAATATTGAAGTACAAGAAGGTTATAGAACACCAAGCCGATTTAACCCAAAGAAGTCTACCTCAATGCATTTATCAAGCTCCCAAAGTTAAAGGATAAAGAAAGGATCCTAAAAGCACCAGGAGAAAATAAACAAATAACATAAAATGGGGCTCCAATATGTCTGGCAGCAGACTTTTCAGTGGAAACCTTACAGACCAGGAGAGAGTGGCATGACACATATACAGTGCTGAAGGAAAACAAAATCTTTTACCCTATAATAGTATATCCAGTGAAAATATCCTTTAAACTTAAAGGAGAAATACAGACTTACCCATATAAACAAAGCTGAGGAATTTTATTAACATCAGACCTGTCCTACAAAAAATTCTAAAGGGAGTTCTTCAAGCTGAAAAATCATCTGAAGGTACAAAACTTGCTGGTAATAACATACAGAAAAACACAGATTATTATAACACTGTAATTGTGGCATGTAAAATACTCAAGTAGAAAGGCTAAATGATGAACAATAAAAAATAATAACTAAAACAACTTTTCAATACATAGTATAGTAAGACATAAAGAGAAACAACAAGAAGTTAAAAAGTGGGGGAACAAAGTTAAAGTATATAGTTTTCAATAGTTTTCCTGGTGCTTATTTGTTTATGCAAACAGTGGTAAGTTGACATCAGTTTAAAATAATGGCTTATAAGATTGTATTTGGAAGCCTCATGGCAACCTTAAGTGAAAAAATCATACAATGAATAGACAAAATACAAAAAGCAAGAAATAAAATCATATAGAGGAAAATCACCTTCACTAAAAAGAAGACAGAAAGGAAGGAAGAAGGAAAGAGAAGATGACAAAGCCACCAGAAAACAAATAACAAAATGGCAGGAGTAAGTCCTTACTTGTCAATAATAACATTGAATATAAATGGACTATACTCTGTAATCAAAAGACACAAAGTGGCTAAGTGGATTAAACATGCACATGTGTACACACACACACACACGCACACACACACACAACCCAATGATCTGCTGCCTACAAGAAACATACTTCACCCATAAATGTACACATAGACTGAAAATAAAGGGATGGAAAAAGATTTTCCATGCCATTGGAAAGCAAAAAAAGCAGGACTAGCTAAACTTAGACAAAATGGATTAGATTTCAAGACAAAGACTGTAAGAAGATACAAAGGTCATTATATAATGATAAAAGAGTCAATTCAGAATGTAGATATAATAATTGTAAATACAAATGCACCCAGCACTGGAGCACCCAGATATGTAAAGCAATATTATTAGCGCTAAAGAGAGAGAGAAGCCTCAATACAATAATAGTTGGAAACTTCAACACCCCACTTTCAGCATTGGACAGATCTTCCAGACAGAAAATCAACGAAGAAACATCAGACTTAATCTGCACTACAGAACAAATGGATCTAATGGATATTTACAGAACATTTCATCCAACAGCTACAGAATTCACATTCTTCTCCTCAGCACATGGATAATTCTCAAAGATAGCCCATATGTTGGGTCACATAACAATTTTTGAAACAGTCAAAAAATGGAAATAATATCAAGAATCTTCTCTAACCACAATGGAATAAAACTAGAAACAATAACAAGAGGAATTTTGGAAACTATCCAAACACATAGAAATTAAACAATATGCTCCTGAATGAAGAAATTAAGAAGGAAATTGAAAAATTTCTTGAAACAAATGTTAATGGAAACACAACATAGCAAAACCGATGGAATACAGTGAAAATAGTACTAGAAAGGAAATGTATAGCTGTTGGCGCTTACATCAAAGGAAGAAAAACTTCAAATGAGTAACATAACAATGCATCTTAACTAGAAAAGCAAGAGCAAACCAAATCCAAAATCAGCAGAAGAAAAGAAATAATAAAGATCAATGAATTTGAAATGAAGAAAACAATATAAAACATCAGTGAAATGAAAATTATTTTTTGAAAAGAAAAATAAAATTGACAACACTTGAGCCAGACTAAGAAAAAAAGAGAGAAGACCCTAATAAATAAAATCAGAGATGTAAAAAGAGACATTACAACTGATACTGCAGAAATTTCAAGGATCATTAGTGGCTACTACAAGCAACTGTAGGCCAACAACTTGGTAAATCTAGATGAAATGGATAGATTCCTAGACACATACAACCTACCAAGATTGAACCATGAAGAAATCTAAAACCTGAACAAACCAATAATAAGTGAAAAGATCAAAGCTGTAATAAAAAGTCTCCCAGTAAAGAAAAGCCCAGGACTTGATGGCTTCACTGCTGAATTCTGTCTAAACATTTAAAAAAGAACTAATATCAGTCTCTATTCCAAAAAATAAGGGAGAGGGGAATACTTCCAAACTTATTCTATGAGTCCAATATTACCCTCATACTAAAACCAGACAAAGACACATCAAAAAACAAAAACTACAGGCCCATATCCAGCCTCTGGTAACCAACCACTAGTCTACTCTGCTTCTATGAGTTTGACTTTTTTAGATTCCACATATAAGTGAGATCATGTGATATCTGTTCTTTCTATGCCTGTTGGTCAAAGGATACAAAATTTCCATTAGACAACAGGAATAAGCTCAAGAAATCTATTGCACAACATACTGACTGCAGTTAATGCCAATATGTTATAAACTTGAAAATTACTGAGAGTGGATTTTGTGTGCTAACCACAAAAATGTGATACATACATACATGCATCTGTTAATTAGTTTGATTTTGCCATCCCACAATGTATACACAAATCAAAACATCATGTTGTAAACTATACATTCGTTTATTTGTCACCAAAAAGGAAAATAAATTAAAAATGCAAATTTTCAATAAATAAAAGTAAGACACTAAAAGTCTGATTCCTCATGGGTGGGGTTGTCAACTGGAGGATTTCTCTGAAAGATGATCAGTTAGAGAACTGACAATTCTAACAAAGTCTGCAAAATGTCAGCAAATTACTGTCAGTTTTGTGGTGTCCTCAAGGACAGCTTTTACACACAGAAAATATCATTTAAAGGTTCGTTTCATTTTGTTTAAGATTTAATGTTCAATTTATTAAAGTTATAATTTTTAAGTCCTCTTTCTTTTGTAAATTTTGACTTGTACTTACAAATGTTATGATCGAATTTATGAAACCAGCACTTTTATAGTGTCAATAAAGACATTTATATCATAGACTTCAAAGCACAAAAAGGCAATATTATTTGGGAGGCCGTTGGCTTGAGCCCGAGAACCCCAGAACAGCCTGGGCAACATGGCCAAACCTCGTTTCTACAAAGAAATACAATAATTAGTCAAGCATGGTGGTGTACACCTGTTGTCCCAGCTACATAGGAGGCTGAGGTGTGAGGTTCCTCTGATCCTGGGGAGGCTGAGGCTGCAGTGAGCCAATATCACGTCACTGCACTCCAGCCTGGGTGGCAGAATGAGACCCCAAATCAAAAAGGAAAGGAAAAGGAAGAAAGAAATGAGATCCGACAGTAATGCATTGCTATCCCACTTTTCTTCATGTTAACTATTCAGCCTGGGGATATTTACCTTTTTCCCGGGTTATTGCTTCAGTCTCTTTTCTGAGGAGTGCCTGCCTCACCACAAGCCTTCTGAGGAGGGTTGGAAAGGAAAGCTGTAGGGGAGATCCTCTGGTCAGGATGCAGGCTTTCACTTAATTCCCCTAGGTTAGTTAAGCTTGAGTCATTGCCTTCCACCCTTGACTGTGTCTGGTGTCTTCTGTCTTCTAAGTTTTTCCAAGTCAATCTACCCAGGCCTCTTCCTGTGAAGAGGCAGTAATGAGTCTCTCACTTGCCTTGCTCTCCTTGCCACACCCCACTTTAGAATTCAAGTTGCTATCTACCTCCTTGACAGACAGAGAGTCTCTCCCAAGGGCAAGAACCACCCCCAATCCAATACACAAGCCACCTAGATGGTGCCTGACAAAATAATGTTTGCTTCATAGTTTGGCTTTTATCTCACTTTACTTCCCCCACAGGCTTTTAGAAAAGTCTTTATCTTGTTCTCCAGAAAGCAATGTATATTTGGTTACTTATCAGTGAAAGCTGCTCAGCAATCACTGCCTGGGCAGCCACAATGGAAGGGCTGCCCCATCTGGTAGGCAGCTCCAGTCCCTGATAGAGCCAGTCGTCTGGGTCCCCAGATCTGAGCCACCAGCTCAGGCATCTGGGGTCCTGCAGAACAATCTCGTGGGTCTATAAAAGCCAGGTGGGCTGGGTCTCCCCTTTCTGTATGTTGGGCCCACAGTGGAGAGTTCACTTCCTGCCTGCCATCTTGCAGAATGAGAGAAACACAACTGCTGCAATTATGCAGCAAAAAACGAAAGGCCATATGCACACCTTTGATGAATACTCAGCTAAATAGACGATCAACTCCAAAACAATCATATTAATGACCCTGTCCCCCTAGGCATCTCCCAAGAATATTGCTATCAATCTTTACAAAGTGTTTAAAAAGTCTTCTTGGCTTCTGGAAAAATGTCCTAAGTATAATTTATTTTGACACTGTAAGGATGGTTTCTGCAAATTTTTCAAAACTTCTTCTCTTGGGGAGGGACTCTCTCACTGGAACTCTGTTGAGTCTGCTGACTGGGATTGTCGGAGCTCTCACCCTCATGATTCAGATGCCATAACCAATGGTGAAGGCAGGTTACTGTCATGAGTTTACCAATGGGAAAACTGAGATTCAAAGAGGGAAGGGTTCCCCACCCCCTGAGTCACCCTGTCCTGCAGTGACAGCGTTGGCAATGAGAACCTGGTTTTCAACGGCTTTTGCTATCATCCAAAGCTGCTTCCACGATTGGTGAAAGGAGAAGCCAGAGACTCTAGTTTGACCGTTTCCAGTACTTCTCTGTGGCTGTTCTCTGTTCCTGAGACGTGTGGATTGTGATCTGTACCTCTTGGATGCTTTACTACTCCACTAGGTTCTCATGCACAGAACGTTGGATTAGAGACATTGTTAGACCTTGGAGTAGCCTACTCAAGGAAAAAAATGTAAAGTGACTGCTCATAGTGTGACATGGCTCTAGAGAATGTGTTTCAATCCATAGCTTCAGAAACTAAAATATTCTAATCTAAGACTTAGTTTTGACCTCTAACAAGGAGAGTAAATAAGCAAACCCAGACAATACAAGCCTGAGCAAGGGTCACAGAAGCCCAGCCTAGCATTTTAGCAATTAGGCCTACTTGTCCATAAAGCACTTAAAAATCCATTCGACCATCCAAGTCGGTTCAAGCTCTTTAATCTTGGATAAAGTAAACAAGATTGTTTTCAAGGTTTTTTTTTTTTTTTTTTTTTTTTTTTTTTTCTAGTTTAAAGTAAGAATATTGGAAGAGAAAAGAATAAGACACTCAAGGCCAGACCTTTGGACCCCAGTAATGTGTAACAGCTGCAGATGCTGGTCAGACGTCTTGGTGATATTTTCAGTCTGCTAATGCCAGCTCACCCTTTCACAGATTGCAAACAACTCATCTCTTTCAAGTATCCTTTTCAATTGCACCTCAAAAATTCCTGAACGGCAGCGCCCAGACATTTTTCTGTACCCCACAAAGTGTAGCTCAGCCCATGGGGTCTCAGCAAATGCTTGTTAACAGATGGCTCATTGGAAGCAGCAGGCTTTGCGCTCCTCAACAATGGACAAATCTCACCACAGCCCCCAGGCACTGCACTCTGTAGCCAAACCAGCTCCCTTTTCATTCTGAATCTCTGCCTCCCTGTTTTGCACATACTGGTTACACACCCAAAGCACAGTGCTACCTTTCTTTCTTCACTCCATCTCCCTCAGCTGAAGGGACACCTCAGAGGAGCTTTCCCTGACCTCTTTGGCACTTCCCTCGTTTATTTTTCTGCTACCAGTCTCTTGGCAGTGAGTTCTGGAAGGCATGGACTACTACATGTTGCTCTGTGTTTATTTGTTCAATGCCTGTTTTCCCACTAAACTCCATGAAGGTACGGACAACAAGTGCTTTATTCACCTCTGTATCCCCCATGCCCAGCACAAGGCCTGCCAGCATGTGTACTGAGTTGAGCTGAATAACTTAGACATGAAGAAAACCAGGCTAAACAAATCTCAATTTATTCTCCCTTCCAGTTCAAGTTGTAAAGGATAACGTGTCCTTTAACCAACATGGCTCAGACAGCTGATTAGTCATCGAAGGCCACAAAACTCCAAGTTTACTGGGTGTGACACTCCAAAGTATGGATTTCAGGAGCCAGAGGAGAAACATCGTGGGGTTCTTGTCTGAACAATGTGTACCTACAAGAGAATTTCCAAGAATAGGAGGTGGAATGTGACCAGACCGGGGACAGCAGTGTCTATTTCTACTTGAGAAAATTGTTCAATGGAGCTACAGTCACACCTCCACTTTTTAAAGTTCTTTTTCAACTGGAAAATATTGCCCTACATGGGGGATTTCCTGAAGTCCTGGTCACATTCCCTAAGTAGGAGGGTTCCGGAGAGGCCAGCAGCCTGCCCCTGTGTGTGTGCTGACAGACAGGTGTGGCACTGTTAGGCAGCAATGTGCTGAACTTCGGACCCCCCTGGATACCAAATACTTCAAAGCTGCTTGGAGACCTAGAAACACAAACAAAGCATTTAATCTTGAGGTCCTGACACTTTTGCAAGGTAGAAAAATGTTACCAAAGGACCACACTCCATTCCTCAACTTAGGAGAAAAGACATTGCAAACACACAGCTTTGAGGCTCATCATACAGCCCCTTTGGATTTTGTTTTGTTTTCATCTCCTATTCAGTTAGGATAGTCTTTGTTTAAACTTTTTATTTTGAAATAATTACACAGGAAGTTGCAAAGAGCAGAGAGGCATTGTGTACCCTTCACCCATTTTCCCCAAGGGTTACATCTAACATAATTATGGTAAAATACCAAAACCAGGAAAGTGACATTGGTACAATGTGTGTGTGTATATTTCTAAGTCATATTTTCTCACAGGTGTAGATTCCTGCAACCATCATCACAATCGAAATGCAGAACTTCCATCACTGCAAAGATCTCCCACATGCTACCCCTATACAGTCACAGTCACCGCCTCACTACCTCACCTGTAACCCCGAGAAACCATTATTCTGTTTTCCATCTTTATGATTTGTCATTTAAAGAATACTATATAAACGAAATTATACAGTATGTGATGTCTTGAGATTGGCTTTCTTCATTCAGTATGATGCCTTTGAGATTTCATTAGATCATCTTATGAATTAATGTTTTATTCCTTTTTATTGCGGGTGGATTTATCGTGATGGATTATCACAGTTTGTTCAACTATGCACTTGTTTGAGGAGCATTTTGATTGTTTCCAGTTCTTGGATATTATGAATAAAGCTGTATGAACAATCGTATAGAGGTTTTGTGTGGACATAAGCTTTTGTTTCTCTGGGAGTGCAATTTCTGGGTCATATGGTAAGTGTACTTTTAGTTTTTTAAGATACCGCCAAACTGTTTTTCACAATGACAATACCATTTTACATTCCCATGAGCAATGTATGAGATCCAGTTTGTCCACATCTTTGTTAGCATTTGATATTGTTAGCATTTTATAATGACTATTTCATCTGTGTAGTGATAATTCATCATGTTCTTAAGAGGCATTTCTCTAATGATTAATGATATAAACATTTTTCCATGTGCTTATTGCCATCATATATTCTCTTTGATAAAATATCTCATGTCTTGTGCTCACTTTCTAATTGGATTGTTATTTACTATTGATATGTGAGAGTTCCTCATATATTCTAGATAGGAGTCTTTGTCAGATATGTGGTTTGCAAATATATTCTCACAGTCAATAGCTTGTCTTCTTTATCATCTTAACAGATATTTAAAAGAGAAAGATTTTAAATTTTGAGATAGTCCAATTTATCATCTTTTTATTTTATGGATCGTGTTTTTGATGTCATGTCTAAGAACTCTTCACCCACGACTTAGGTCCTAAACATATTTTTCCTATTTTATCATCTAAAAGTTTTATAGTTTTACATTTTGCATTTAAATATATGATTGATTTTGAATTAATTTTCTCATAGGGTGTGAGGTTTAGGTCAAAGTTCATTTATGTCTATGGATACCCAACTGCCATGGTGCTATTTGTTGAAAAAACTATCTTTCCTGCATTGAATTGTTTTTGACCTTTGTCCAAAATCAGTTGCCCATACTTGTTCAGGGATACGTCTGGGTTTCTATTTTGTTCTGTTGATCGATGTATCTGTCCCTTCACCAATACTGCACACTCGTAAGTGCAGTACCTATATAATAAGTTTTGAAGTTGGGTAGAATGATTATCCCACCTTACTCTTTTTCAAAATTCTAGTTGCTTTGTCTTTCCATATAAACTTTAGAATAATCTTGTCCATAGTTAGAAAAATTTTGTCTAGTTAATTGGTAGTTTTGGTTAAACCTATCTGTCAATTTGGGGACATTTTATACCTTTATGCCTATTCTAGACATTTCATACAAAAAGAATTATACAATATCTTGTCCTTTGTGACTGACTTTTTTCACTTAGCATAATGTTCTCATGGTTAATCTATGTTGTAGCACATATCCATATGTCATTCCTTTTTATTATCAAATAACATCCTATCATATGACTACACCATATATTCTTTATTTAGTAATCAGTTGATGAGCATTGGGTTCTTTATACCTTTTGGCTATTACAAATAACACTACTGTGAGCATTGATGTACACATTTTTATGTGGACATATGTTTTCATTTTTCTTGAGTATATATCTAAGAGTAGAATTACTGGATCAGATGGTAATTCTAAGTTTAACTATTTTGGGAATTACCAGACTGTTTTCCAAAATGATTGCATCATTTTACATTCCCATCAGTGGTGTATAATTTTCTCTACATCCCTGCCAACTTTTGTTATTATCTCTTTTATTCTAGACATCCTACTTTTTTGTTCTAGACAACCTAGTGGGTGTGAAATAGTATCTAATTATAGTTTTGATTTGCATTTCCTTGGTGACTAATGATGCCAAACATCTTTACATCTTTTCATTTGCTTTCTGGCTATTTGTATATCTTCTTTGGAAAAATGTCTATTCCAAACTGTTACTTGTTTTTAATTCTATTATTTATCATTTTACTGACTTTTAATAGTTTTTTATATGTTCTAGATACAAATCTGTTATCAGATATATGATTTATAAAAATGTTCACCAGGAGTACTGGTTCATGCCTATAATTCTAACACTTTGGGAGGCCAAGGCAGGCAGATTGCTTGAGATCAGGAGTTCAAGACCAGCCTGGTCAACATGGCAAAATCCCATGTCTACTAAATCACAGAAAATTATCCTGGTGTGGTAGTGCATGCCTATAGTCCCAACTACTCAGGAGGCTGAGGCATGAGAATTGCTTGAGCCTGGGAGGCAGAGGTTGCAGTGAGCTAAGATCTCACGATTGCACTCCTGCCTGGGCCATAGAGAGAGACTCTGTCTCAAAAAATAAAAATAAAAATGAAAATAAAAAATAAGTTAAAAAAAATAAAAAGTGTCTTCCAATATGTGGGCTTTCATTTTATTTTCCTAAGGGTATCCTTCAAAGGAAAACTTTGTAATTTTGGTGATAACAAGTTTATTTGTGTTTCTTTTTTTGTTTTGTTTGTTTGTTTGTTTGTTTGTTTTTTGCTCGTGCTTTGTTGTCAGAGCTAAGAAATAATTAGAATCAGTTTATCAATTTCTGCAAAGAAGTTAGATGGAATTTTGATAGGGATTGTGTTATCAATTTGGAGAATATTGCCATCTTAAAATATGAAGTCTTTTACTTTATGAGTATGAAATTTTTCAAAATTGATTTAGGTCTTCTTTCATTTCTTTCAATAATGGTTTGTAATTTTCAGAATATATAAGTTTTATACTTTTTGGTTAAGTTTATTTCTATGTACTTTGTTTTCTATGCTGTTATAAATGGAATTGTTTATTTTATTTTCAGTTTGCTGATTGCTACTGTATGTAAACACTATGATTTGTAAAGATTTATCTCATATCCTACAACCTTGCTGAGCTCTTTTACTATTTCTTTTTCTTTTCTTTTCTTTTTTCTTTTCTTTTTTTTTTTTTTTTTTTTACTGGATTCTGTGGGGTTATCTATATACAAGACCATGTCATCTGCAAATAAAATAGTTTCACTCTTTCCTTTCAATATGAATGCCTATTTCTCCACATCCTCTCCAGCACCTGTTGTTTCCTGACTTTTTAATGATTGTCATTCTAACTGGTGTGAGATGGTATCTCATTGTGGTTGGTGGGATTGTAAACTAGTTCAACCATTATGGAAAACAGTATGGTGATTCCTCAAGGATCTAGAACTAAAAATACCATTTGACCCAGCGATCCCATTACTGGGTATATACCCAAAGGATTATAAATCATGCTGCTATAAAGACACATGCACACGTATGTTTATCACGGCACTATTCACAATAGCAAAGACTTGGAATCAACCCAAATGTCCATCTGTGACAGACTGGATTAAGAAAATTGGCACATATACACCATGAAATACTATGCAGCCATAAAAAAGGACGAGTTTGTGTCCTTTGTAGGGACATGGATGCAGCTGGAAACCATCATTCTCAGCAAACTATCACAAGAACAGAAAACCAAACACCGCATGTTCTCACTCATAGGTGGGGATTGAACAATGAGATCACTTGGATTCGGGAAGGAAAACATCACACACCAGGGCCCATTATGGGGAGGGGGGAGGGGGGAGGGATGGCATTGGGAGTTATACCTGATGTAAATGACGAGTTGATGGGTGCTGACGAGTTGATGGGTGCAGCACACCAACATGGCACAAGTATACATATGTAACAAACCTGCACCTTGTGCACATGTACCCTAGAACTTAAAGTATAATAATAAAAAAAAATATATGAATGCCTTTTATTTCATTTTCTTGCCTCATTGGCCTAGCTAGAACTTTCAGTACAGTTGAATACAGGTGGTAAGAACAAAAATGTTTTGTTTCTGATCTTAAGAGGAAAGCATTCAGTCTTTCACCATTAAGTATAATGTTAGTTGTGGGTCTTTTATAGTTATCCTTTATCAGGTTGAAGAAGTTTTTATTTCTAGTTTGTCAAACATTTTTCATGAAGGGTGTTAAATTTTGTCTAGTGATTTTCCTGCATCTATTGAGATGGTCCTTTGATTTTTGTACTTTATCTTATCAGCCTATTTTCTCTCTGTTTTTCAAACTGGCCAATTTCTATTGTTTTATCTTTAAGTTCATTAATACTTTTCTCTGTCTTATCCATTCTGCTGTTGAACCAATTCACTGAGTTTTTTCTTTTTGTTATTGTATATTTAGCTGAAAAATTTTCAATTTAAAAAGTATTTTCTATTTCTTTTCTGAGACTTTCTATTCTTTCATTGGTTCAAGTATGTTCATAATAATTTCTCATTTAGACATCATTATGATGGCTGTTTAAAATTCTTGTCAGATCAGATAATTCTAACATCTGTTTCACCTTGGTTTTAGGGTCTATTGATTTCCTTTGTCACTTAAGTTAAGATCTTCCTGTTCTTGGTATGACAGTTGATGTTCCAATGAAACCTAGATGTTTGGGGTAACATAAGACACTGGATCTTATTTAAACCTTGTATTTTTTTTTTTTTTTTTTTTTCCGAAATGGAGTCTCGCTCTTGCCCAGGCTGGAGTGCAGTGGCCGGATCTCAGCTCACTGCAAGCTCCGCCTCCCGGGTTTACGCCATTCTCCTGCCCCCGCCTCCGGAGTAGCTGGGACTACAGGCGCCCGCCACCGCGCCACCTCGCCCGGCTAGTTTTTTGTACTTTTTAGTAGAGACGGGGTTTCACCGTGTTAGCCAGGATGGTCTCGATCTCCTGACCTCGTGATCCGCCCGTCTCGGCCTCCCAAAGTGCTGGGATTACAGGCTTGAGCCACCGCGCCCGGCCTTAAACCTTGTATTTTAAAAGGCCTCTTCTTACACTGTTCTCATGGGAGAAGGGAGACACAGTCTCATTATTGCCAGCGGAAGTGGAAGTGAAGCCAGGGGTAGGGAGGAAGCTCTTATCACCCCTGGGCAGGGTTAGAAGTTCAGTCCCCCCACTAGGTCCTGACTGAGAGGCAGAGTACACTTTATCACTCTTCCCCACTTTCTCCCACTGAGAGAGGGTGAACTCATTACTGTTGAGCAGTGATAAAAGTCTTCACTTTCTAGTAGGTGTTTCTAACACCATCTCAGTGAGGAGGGAGAGGGAGACCTCATTATCTTCCTCAATGGGTGCAGGTGGAATTCCAGGATTATCCCATAGTCTCCAATTGTCATTGGATGTATGTGTGTTCAGGCTGGGGAGACAGCCTTTACTCAGAAATGAAATTCTCTGCTACTTGCCTTCTCTGACATCACCCCACCCCACCAGGGGTCGAAGTGCCTTGTCCCAGGTTGGCAAGGGTAGTAAACTAGACTCTAATTGGTCTTTGCTGGATGGGTTGGGGTGGAGTTGAAGGTGTTTGACTGGAGTAGAGCAATTGTTACTTAAAGATTTTCTGTCTTGCTAGACTGCCCCTTTCCTGGTCCTTTGGCAAAAAAAAAAAAAAAAAAGCAGAATTTGTGCAGAGCTTATTTTTGCCTGAAACCATTGGTATTTCTGAAACCATTGGTTTCCTTTGGACTCAGTCTAGGATCTATGAGGCCAAAAGAAACCCCAGGTGACTCATATCCCTTGTTATTCCTAGTGTTGCAAAGTCCCTAGTTGGTCTACTTTCTTTTCTCCATTTTTCAGTGTCTTCTTATGTTTGTTTTGTATATAATGTCCAGGGTTTTCAGCTGTACTTAGCTGGAGGAACAACAAAATATATGTCTGCTCCATCTTCCCAAAAGTGGAAATGCCCTTCCCAACCTTTGGATTTTAAAGACTGGCTTCTCCTGGAACCCCCATATAAATTGCTTCATAAGGCACTGTTGCATGCATGGAGAACTAAGTGCCTTGGAACGGGACTCCCAAAGAGGGATTTATTTTTTTCCTATTTTTTATTATACTTCAAGCTCTAGGGTAAATGTGCACAATGTGCAGGTTTGTTACACAGGTATACATGTGCCATCTTGGTTTGCTGCACCGATCAACTTGACATTTACATCAGATATTTCTCCTAATGCTATCCTTCCCACAGCTCCCCACTCCCCAACAGGCCCCAGAGTGTGATGTTCCCTGCCCTGTGTCCATGTGTTCTCATTGTTCAACTCCCACCTATGAGTGAGAACATGCAGTGTTTGATTTTCTGTCCTTGTGATAGTTTGCTGAGAATGATGGTTTCTAGCTTCATCCATGTCCCTGCAAAGGACATGAACCCATCCTTTTCTATGCTGCATAGTATTCCATGGTGTATATGTGCCACATTTTCTTAATCCAGTCTATCATTGATGGACATTTGGGTTGGTTCCAAGTCTTTGCTATTGTGATTAATGCCACAATAAACATACGTGTGCAAGTGTCTTTATAGTAGAATGATTTATAATCATTTGGGTATATACCCAGTAATGGGATCGCTGGGTCAAATGATATTTCTAGTTCTAGATCCTGAGGAATTGCCACACTGTCTTCCACAATGGTTGAACTAACTTGCACTCCCACCAACAGTGGAAAAGTGTTCCTATTTCTCCACATCCTCTCCAGCATCTATTATTTCCTGACTTCATAAGATTGCCATTTAACTGGCATGAGATGGTATCTCATTGTGGTTTTGATTTGCATTTCTCTGATGACCAGTGATGATGAGCATTTTTGCATATGTCTGTCGGCTGCATAAATGTCTTCTTTTGAGAAATATCTGTTCATATCCTTTGCCCACTTTTTGATGGGGTTGTTTGTTTTTTTCTTATAAATCTGTTTAAGTTCTTTGTAGATTTTGGATATTAGGCCTTTGTCAGATGGGTAGATTGCAAAAATTTTCTCCCATTCTGTAGGTTGCCTGTTTATTCTGATGATAGTTTCTTTTGCTGTGCAGAAGCTCTTTAGTTTAATTAGATCCCATTTTTCTATTTTGGCTTTTGTTGCCATTGCTTTTGGTATTTCAGTCATGAAGTCTTTGCCCATTCCTATGTCCTGAATGGTATTGCCTAGGTTTTCTTCTAGGGTTTTTATGGTTTTAGTTCTTACATTTATGTCTTTAATCCATTTTGAATTAATTGTTGTATAAGGTGTAAGGAAGGGATCCAGTTTCAGCTTTCTACCTATGGCTAGCCAGTTTTCCCAGCACCATTTATTAAATAGGGAATCCTTTAACCATTTCTTGTTTTTGTCAGGTTTGTCAAAGGTCAGATGGTTGTAGAAGTGTGGTGTTATTTCTGAAGCCTCTGTTCTGTTCCATTGGTCTATCTGTTTTGGTAATATCTGTTTTGGTAGTAGTACCATGCTGTTTTGGTTACTGTAGCCTTGTAGTATAGTTTGAAGTCAGGTAGCGTGATGCCTCCAGTTTTGTTCTTTTTGCTTAGGATTGTCTTGGCTATGCAGGCTCTTTTTTGGTTCCATATGAACCTTAAAGTAGTTTTTTCCAATTCTGTGAAGAAAGTCATTGGTAGCTTGATGGGGATGGCATTGAATCTATAAATTACCTTGGGCAGTATAGCCATTTTCACGATATTGATTCTTCCTATCCATGAGCATGGAATGTTCTTCTGTTTGTTTGTGTCCTCTTTTATTTCGTTGAGCAATGGTTTGTAGTTCTCCTTGATGAGGTCCTTCATGTCCCTTGTAAGATGGATTCCTAGGTATTTTATTCTCTTTGTAGCAATTGTGGATGGGAGTTCACTCATGATTTGCCTCTCTGTTTGTCTGTTATTGGTGTATAGGAATGCTTGTGATTTTGCACATTGATTTTGTATCCTGAGACTTTGCTGAAGTTGCTTATCAGCTTAAGGAGACTTTGGGCTGAGATGATGGGGTTTTCTAAATATACAATCATGTCATCAGCAAACAGACACAATTTGACTTCCTCTTTTCACCCTTTATTTCTTTCTGTTGCCTGATTGCCCTGGCCAGAACTTCCAACACTATGTTGAATAGGAGTGGTGAGAGAGGGCATCCTTGTCTTTTGCCAGTTTTCAAAGGGAATGCTTCCAGTTTTTGCCCATTCTGTATGATATTGGCTGTGGGTTTGTCATAAACAGCTCTTATTATTTTGAGATATGTTCCATCAGTAACTAGTCTATTGAGAGTTTTTAGCATGAAAGGCTGTTGAATTTTGTCGAAGACCTTTTCTGCCTCTATTGAGATAATCATGTGGTTTTGGTCATTGGTACTGTTTTTGTGATGGACTACGTTTATTGATTTGCATATGTTGAACCAGCCTTGCATCCCAGGGATGAAACCGACTTGATCATGGTGGATAAGCTGTTTTATGTGCTGCTGGATTCAGTTTGCCAGTATTTTATTGAGGATTTTTGCATCGATTTTCATCAGGGATATTGTTCTAAAATTCTCTTTTTTTGTTGTATCTCTGCCAGGCTTTGGTATCAGGATGATGCTGGCCTCATAAAATGAGTTAGGGAGGATTCCCTCTTTTTCTATTGATTGGAATAGTTTCAGAAGGAATGGTATCAGCTCCTCTTTGTACCTCTGGTAGAATTCAGCTGTGAATCCGTCTGGTCCTGGACTTTTTTTGGTTGGTAGGCTATTAATTATTGCCTTAATTTCAGAACCTGTTATTGGTCTACTCAGAGATTCAACTTCTTCCTGGTTTAGTCTTGTGGGGGTGTATGTGTCCAGGAATTTATCCATTTCTTCTGGATTTTCTAGTTTATTTGTGTAGAAGTGTTTATAGTATTCTCTGATGGTAGTTTGTATTTATGTGGGATCAGTGGTGATATCCCCTTTATCATTTTTTATTGCATCTATTTGATTCTTCTCTCTTTTCTTCTTCATTAGTTTTGCTAATGGTCTATTTTGTTGATCTTTTCAGAAAACCAACTCTTGGATTCATTGACTTTTCGAAGGAGTTTTTGTGTCTCTATCTCCTTCATTTCTGCTCTGATCTTAGTTACTGCTTGCCTTCTGCTAGCTTTTGAATGTGTTTCCTCTTGCTTCTCTAGTTCTTTTAATTGTGATGTTAGGGTGTCAATTTTAGATCTTTTCTGCTGTCTCTTGTGGGCATTTAGTGCTATAAATTTCCCTCTACACACTACTTTAAATGTGTCCCTGAGATTCTGGTATGTTGTGTCTTTGTTCCCAGTGGTTTCAAAGAACATCTTTATTTCTGCCTTCATTTATGTTATTTACCCAGTAGTTGTTCAGGAGCAGGTCGTTCAGTTTCCATGTAGTTGTGCAGTTTTGAGTGAGTTTCTTAATCCTGAGTTCTAATGTGATGGCACTGTGGTCTGAGAGACAGTTTGTTGTGATTTCTGTTCTTTTACATATGCTGAGGAGTGTTTAACTTCCAATTATGTGGTCAATTTTAGAATAAGTGTGATGTGGTGCTGAGAAGAATGTATATTCTGTTGATTTAGGGTGGAAAGTTCTGTAGATGTCTATTAGGTCCACTTGGTAAAGAGCTAAGTTCAAGTCCTGGATATCCTTGTTAACCTTCTGTCTCATTGATCTGTCTAATATTGACAGTGGGGTTTTAAATGTCTCCCATTATTGTTGTGTGGGAGTCTAAGTCTCTTTGTAGGTCTCTAAGGACTTGCTTTATGAAGGTGGGTGCTCCTGTATTGGATACATATACATTTAGGATAGTTAGCTCTTCTTGTTGCATTGATCCTTTTACCATTATGCAATGCCTTTCTTTGTCTCTTGATCTTTATTGGTTTAAAGTCTGTTTTATCAGAGACCAGGATTGCAGTCCTAGCTTTTTATTGCTCTCCATTTGCTTGGTAGATCTTCCTCCATCCCTTTATTTTGAGCATATGTGTGTCTGCACGTGAGATGGGTCTCCTCAATACAGGACACTGATGTGTCTTGACTCTTTATCCAATTTGCCAGTCTGTGTCTCTAATTGGGGCATTTAGCCCATTTACATTTGAGGTTAATATTGTTATATGTGAATTTGATCCTGTCATTATGATGTTAGCTGGTTATTTTTCCTCTTAATTCATAGCATCAATGCTCTTTACAATTTGGCATGTTTTTGCAGTGACTGGTAGTGGTTGTTCCTTTCCATGTTTAGTGCTTCCTTCAGGAACTCTTCCCTCAGGAACTCTTCCTTCAGGAACTCTTCCCTCAGGAACTCCTGTGGTAACAACATCCTCAGCATTTGCTTGTCTGTAAAGGATTTTATTTCTCCCTCACTTATGAAGCTTAGTTTGGCTGGACATGAAATTCTGGGTTGGAAATTCTTTTCTTTAAGAATGTTGAATATTGGCCCCCACTCTCTTCTGGCTTGTAGGGTTTCTGCCAAGAGATCTGCTGTTAGTTTGATGAGCTTCCCTTTGTGGGTAACCTGACCTTTCTTTCTGGCTGTTCCTAACATTTCCTTCATTTCAATCTTGGAGAATCTGACAATTATATGTCTTGTGGTTGCTCTTCTAGAGGAGTATCTTTGTGGTGTTCTCTGTATTTCCTGAATTTGAGTGTTGGCCTGCCTTGCCAGGTTGGGAAAGTTCTCCTGGATAGTACCCTGAAGAGTGCTTTCCAGCTTGGTTCCATTCTCCCTGTCACTTTCAGGTACACAAATCAAACGTAGATTTTTGTCTTTTCATGTAATCCCATATTTCTTGGAAGCTTTGTTCATTTCTTTTCACTCTTTTTTCTCTAATCTTGTCTTCTCACTTCATTTCATTAATTTCATCTTCAATCACTGATACCATTTTTTCCACTTGATCAAATTGGCTATTGAAGCTTGTGCATGCATCATGAAGTTCTCATGCCATGGTTTTCAGCTCCATCAGTTCATTTAAGGTCTTCTCTACACTATTCATTCTAGTTAGCCATTTGTCTAACCTTTTTTCAAGGTTTTTAGCTTCCTTGTGATGGGTTAGAACATGTTCCTTTAGCTGGGAGAAGTTTGTTATTACCGACCTTCAGAAGCCTACTTCTGTGAACTCGTCAAACTCGTTCTCTGTCCAGTTTTGTTCTGTTGCTGGTGAGGAGCTGCAATCCTTTGGAGGAGAAGAGATGCTCTGGGTTTTGGAATTTTCAGTTTTTCTGCTCTGGTTTCTCCCCATCTTTGTGGTTTTAGCTACCTTTGTTCTTTGATGTTGGTGACCTACAGATGGGGTCTTGTTGTGGATGTCCTTTGTGTTGATGTTGATGCTATTCCTTTCTGTTCGTTAGTTTTCCTTCTTACAGTCAGGCCCCTCAGCTGCAGGTCTGTTGGAGTTTGCTGGAGGTCCACTCCAGACTCTGTTTGCCTGGGTATCACCAGTGGAGGCTGCAGAACAGCAAATATTGCTGCCTGATTCTTCCTCTGGAAGCTTTGTCCCAGAGGGAGACCCGCCTGTATGACGTGTCTGTTGGCCCCTTCTGGGAGGTGTCTCCCAGTCAGGCTACATAGGGGTCAGGGACCCACTTGAGGAGGCAGTCTGCCCGTTCTCAGAGCTCAAACACCAACCATGCTAGGAGAACCACTGCTGTCTTCAGAGCTGTCAGACAGGGACGTTTAAGTCTACAGAAGTTGTCTGCTGCCTTTTGTTCAGCTATGCCCTGCCCACAGAGGTGGAGTCTAGAGAGGCAGTAGGCCTTACTGAGCTGCAGGTGGAGTCTAGAGAGGCAGTAGGCCTTACTGAACAGGCCCTGCCCAGTTCCAGCTTCCCAGCCACTTTGTTTCCCTAATCAAGCCTCAGCAATGGCGGATGCCCCTCCCCCTGCCAGGCTACAGCATTGCAGGTTGATCTCAAACTGCTGCGTTAGCATTGAGCAAGGCTTCATGGGCATGGAACCTGTTGAGCCAGGCACAGGAGGGAATCTCCTGGTCTGCCGGTTGCTGAGACCATGGGAAAAGTGTAGTATTTGGACAGAAGTGTACTGTTCCTCCAGGTACAGCCTGTCTAGGAAAGGCTTCCCTTGGCTTCCCTTGGCTAGGAAAGGGAAATTCCCCAATCCCTTGTGCTTCCTGGGTGAGGCAACACCCCACCCTGCTTCGGCATGCCTTCCCACTCTCCAATCAGTTCCAGTGAGATGAACCGGGTACCTCAGTTGGAAATGCAGAAATCACCTGTCTTCTGCATAGATCTCACTGTGAGCTGCAGACCAGAGCTGTTCCTATTCAGCCATCTTGGAAGCCACCCCAAATAAGGATTTAAAGTAACATTGAATAAGCAGCTTCAAGGACTGTTTACTTCACATTACACACTTGCAAGTAATTTTAATAAATTGTGTAAACAGGCCTGAAAAATCTGCAACACAATTTACTAATAATTTAGGTTTAATTTATCGTGTCTTTATTTATGTATAGCTTTACTGAGGTTTAACAAATGAAAATTGCACACACTCATGATGTACAACTTGATGTTTTTATATACATATATGTTGTGAAATAATCACCACAATTCAGCTAATTAACATATCTATCACCTCACACAGTTGCCATTCGTGTGTATGGTAAGAACACTTAAGATCCACCTTAACAAATGTGAAGTATACAGTACAGCATTGCTAACCACAGTCACCATGCTATACATTAGTTATTCAGAACATATTTATCTTGCATAATTAGGACTACATACTCTGACCAACATCTCATTTCTCCCACCCTCCAACCCCTAGAAACCACCATTCTCTGTGCTTCTGTGGTTTGACTCTTTTTCATTCTTGTATAAGTGAGATAATGCAGTATTTTTCTTTCTGTGTCTAGCTTATTTCATTAGCTTAATGTCCTCCAAGTTCATCCATGTTGTTACAAATGGCAGGATTTTCTTCTTTTTTTAAGGCTGAATAATATTTCATTATATATTTGTGTATTTATATATACTAGATTATTATATAATGTTAATTATATTTATATATTATTAATATATTGTTTATATTAATAATTATATATAATTGTGATTGTATATAATTATATTATATAATAATTACATGTAATATATTTACATAATATATTATATAATAGAATATTTTATATTTATAATAGAATTATATTCTATTGTGGTGTCTATTGTGGTCTTAAAATATATTTTTTTCATTATTCATTCACCCATTAACAGACATTTAGATTGTTTCCATATCTTGGCTACTGGGAATAATGCTACAATGAACATAGGAGTACAGGTATCTCCTTTGACATACTGTTTTTATTTCCTTTTGATATATATACCCAGAAGTGGGATTACTGGATCCCATGAGAGTTCTATTCTTAATTTTTTGAGGAAGCTCCATACTCTTTTCCACAATGGCCATACTAATTTACACTTCCAGAACAATGTACAAATGTTTCTTTTTCTCCACATCTTCACTAACACTTACCTTTTGTCTTTTTGATAACAGCCATTCTAACAAGCATGAAGTAATATCTCAATGTGGTTTTGATGTGCATTTCTCTGATGATTAGTGATGTTAATGACCTTTTCATATACCTGTTACCTTTTGCATGTCTTCTTTTAAGAAATGTCTATTCAGGTTTTTTACCCATGTTTTGATCAGGTTATTTGGCTTTTTGTTATTGAGTTATTTTAGTATATTTTGTATATTAACATAGTTTGCAAATATTTTCTGCCATTCTGTAGGTTACCTTTTCACTCTGCTAATTATTACTTTTGCTGTAAAGAAGCTTTTTAGTTTGATGTAATCTCATTTGCCTACTTTTGCTTTCGTAGCGTGTGCTTTCAGTGTCATATCCCAAAAAATCATTGCTCAGACAAATGCTATAAAGATTTTCCGTATGTTTTCTTCTAGTTGTTCTACGGTTTCAGATCTTATGTTTAAGTTTTTAATCCATTTTGAGTTGATTTTTATATATGGTGTGTGGAAAGGTTCTAATTTTATTCTTTTTGCTCTTTTGCACCATTTATTGAGAAGACTATTCTTTCCCCATTGTATATTCTTGGCACCTTTGTTGAAGAACAGTTGACCATATTTGTGTGGTTTTATGTCTGGGCTTTCTAACTGTTCCATTGGTCTGTTTTTATGCCAATGCCATACTGTTTTGATTAATATAGCTTTGTACTGTATTTTGAAAACAGAAAGCATAATGTCTCCAGCTTTGTTCTTGCTCAAGATTGCTTTGACTATTCAAGCTCTTCTGTGGTTTCATATGAATTTTAGGATGACTTCTTTCTACTTCTATAAAGAACACCATTGGAATTTTGATAATGACTGCATTGCATCTTTAGATCACTTTGGGTAGTATTAACATTTTAGCAATATTAATTCTTCCAACCATAACTATGAATATCTTCCCAATTATAGTTGTCTTCCTTATTTTCCTTCATCAATGATTTAAAAATTCACTATATGTCTTTCACCTCTTTTGTTAATTTTATTCCTAAGTACTTACTTTATTCTTTTTTTGCTATTGTCAGTGGGACTGTTTTCTTAATTTCCTTTCAGATAATTCATTGTTTATATATAGATAACTCACTGATTTTTATATGTTGCTTTTGTTTTTGCAACTTTGAATTCATTTATTAGTTCTAACAGTATTTCTGTTGTTGTTGAGATCGGTTCTCAGGCTGGAGTGCAGTAGTATGATCATATCTAAGTGCAGTAGCATGATCATGGCTCACTGCAGCCTCATCCTCCCTGGGCTCCCACCTCAGCCTCCCAAGCAGTTAGGACTACAGGTGCACATCACCATGCCTGGCTAAATTTTGTATTTTTTGTGGAGATGGTGTTTTACCATGTTGCTCAGGCTGATCTTGAATGCCTGGGCTCAAGCAGTTCACCTGCTTTGGCCTCCCAAAGTGCTAGGATTACAGGCATAAGCCACTGTGCCTGGCTTACTCCTAGTTTCTTAAAATATAAAGGTGTGTTGTTTATTTGAGATATTTCCTTTTTTTATCTTTTTTGATAGAGTCTCACTCTATTGCTCAGGCTGGAGTGCAAGTGCAATCATGGCTCACTGCAGCCTTGATCTTCTGGGTCCAAGTGATTTTCCTGCCTCAGTCCCACTAGCGGCTGGGATTATGGGCACATGCCACTACAACTGGCTAATTTTTTTTTTTTTAATAGAGATAAGGTCTCACTATGTTTCCCAGGCTGATTTTAAACTCCTGAGCCCAAGTGATCCTCCCACTTTGGCCTCCCAAAATGCTGAAATTATACGTGTGAACCACTGCATCTAGCTCTTTTTAATATAAACATTTATTACTATAAATTTCCTTCTTATTACTCTATGTCATAAATTCTGGTATGTTGTGTTTCCATTTTTGTTTGTCTTGAGGTATTTTTTAAATTCCCTTTTGATTTCTTCTTCAACCCAAAGGTTGTTCAAAAGTACAGTGTTTATTTTTCATGTATTTGTGAATTTTTCTATTTTTTATGGTTGTTACCAGAGTTGCTGTTGGGTATGGCTCCTCTCAGGTCCCTTGCAGGATGGCGCTGGTGGCAAAATTGCAGCTAAGTGGGGCAGGAGCCAAGTCCATAAGAGGGCATAAAAGATTCCAGGTCCCCAACCAGGACCATACCACAGCCACTGCCTTTTCAAAGTGGTCCTCCTGGGTTTTGATGTCCACCAGTGTTTTGCAACCTCCTAGCTGGATCCTAAGGCTCCTACAAAGGCACTTTTATCCATGGATGATCATCAGATTATTGTTTATGTAGGGGTATGAGAACTGGGGACCTATTATTTCACTACTTTGCAGATGGTATAATTTATTGAGTCATCATGTTTCACATTTACTGAACAAGGGTGATGAATAAGAAAATAAATAAAATCAAAATTCAGTTGTCACTTACCCAGTTAGTGGGCTTTTCATTGATGTAAAAGAATAGTGAGTTTGGGAAGTTCCTACAAAATCATCATTTATTTTCCTTTCTGAGGACATTGGTTCAGTCCAATATCATATGTTAATGCCTCATATTCCCTTTGTAACCTTTCTGAACTCACGAAGTTTCCATTTCTTATAATATCTGGGCGGGGGGCAGGGAATAAGCAAGCAAAACTGAAATCTCATTCAGACTAGTTCTGCAAGACATTAAGCCCTTTTCTAAATATTTCTAAAGGTGAAGAATTAGAGATCCCTCCTCTCTCTCGAAGCTGCTTCTAACTTTTGCTTAGTGACTTCTATCTCATCTCTGTTCCTACTGGCTGTTGTGTTCTCTTCGCATTTTTTTTTTTTTTTTTGCCTCAGACATCAATGTAGCTGCTTCCCCTTCCTCCCCGACAAATACCACTAATACAGGGCTTTATAGATAAGGAGATTCCCTAAATGTTTGCAGATAACAAAGGGGAAATACTGCACAAGACCAAAGAGTAACAAAGCTGACCATGACTGCCTTGGGTATATTTTACAGACTGGCACCCCAATTCCTGACTACTGAGATCACTAGGGAGAATCCAAAAACTCCAATATTAAATTACTGAGGCTGAGTAATTTCTCTCCTTTTGTCTTGAAAAGGGCCAGGGAGCTCACTTATTACCAAAAGGGCTATTCAAGCATTTTCTTAAAGAAAAGAATTGTTTTCTTTCTGAAAATAAATTCCCTTTTCCAAAGTCAAAATTGCTTGCAGTGTTTTTAAACAGCATTTACCCAAATACTTTTTAAATGATCATGTTTTTTAACTAAAAATCAATTTATGTGGTCTGACAAGTTTTTTTTTCAATGTATAAATATATCTATATGAAAAGCCTTTCAAGGTTTTAAAATTAAATTAGATCACAGTGCATGCTTAATGGAGCCTCGGTTTTCTCATCTATAAAACTGTGGATGCTGTGAACTACCTTACAAAACTATTGTGCTATAAATGAGTCACAAAATATGCAAATACTATAGGCATCTAGCCTGGTTTCTGGCACACAGAGCATTCTCACTGTGTTAGCTGATCTTATAATGATAAAAGTAAAATTAAAAGAAACTAAGAGTGTCCTGAAATATTTGAGTGGGAATTACCACACCTTACCAAATACGTGAGTCTCTCCCCATATGTGATGTTTCGAAACTTACTTAGAGGAGAAGGGATCCTGAGAATGCTTCTTTCCAAAACAATCTTTCTTCTTCCCGTATCACCCCTTCATTACTTCAAAACATTATCTTGTGATCGAAGACATAAAAAATTGTCTATTAACTTTTTAATTGATACATATTTACGGGGTACATGTGATACTTTGTTATATGCATAGAATGTGTAATGATCCAGTTAAAATATTTGGGGTGTCTGTCACATCGAGTGTTTATCATTTTTATGTGTTGAAAACATTTCAAGTCCTCTCTTCTAGTTATTTTGAAATACTTAATACATTGTTGTTAACTACAGTCATCCTACTCTGCTATTGAACATTAAGACTTATTTCTTCAATCTTACTGCATGTTTCTATCCATTAAGCAAACTCACCTCCCAAACCCCACCCACACATCCTTCCCAGCCTCTAATGTCTATCATTCTACTCCGCCTCCGTAAGATCAACATTTTTTAGCTCCCACATATTAGTGAGAACATGCAATATTTATCTTTCTGTTCATGGCTTATTTCACTTAACATAGTGACCTCCAGTTCCATCTATGTTGTTGCAAATGACATAAGATCATTCTTTTTTATGGCCAACTAGTATTTTTCATTGTGTATATATACCACCTTTTCTTCATTCATTCATTCATTGATGGATACTTCGATTGATTTCACATCTTTGGCATTGTGACTAGTACTGCTTGTCGCATGAACTTGTAGATACCGTTTTGATATACTGATTTTTTTCCTTTGAAGAAGTTTCTAGTAGTAGGGATTACTGAATCATATGGTAGTTCTATTTTCTGTTTTCCATGGCGGCTGTATTAATTTACATTACCACCAGCAGTGTATGAGTTCCCTATTCTCTACATCTACACCAGCATCTGTTATTTTTTGTCTTGGGATAATAGCCATTTTGACTGAGGTTAAATGATATTTCATTGAGGTTTTGATTTGCATTTCACTGTTGATAGTGATGTTGAGCACTTTTTCATAGACCTGTTGACCATTTGTATGTGCTGTTTTGAGAAATGTCTATCCATGTCTTTTGCCCACTTCTTAATGGGATTATTTGTTTTTTCTGTTGTTAAGTTGTTTGCATTCCTTGTATATTATGGATATTAGTTCCTTGTCAGATGAAGAGTTTGCAGATATGTTCTCCCATTCAACAGGTTTTCTCTTCACTCTGTTGATTATTTCTTTTGTTGTGCAGAAGTTTTTAGTTTAATTAAATCCCATTTGTCTATTTTTGTTTTTGTTGTCGTGCTTTTGAGGTCTTAGCCATAACATCTTTGCATAGACCAACATCCTAAAGTGTTTTTTATGTTTTCTTCTAGTAGTTTCATACTTTCGAGTCTTATATTTATGTCTTTATCTTGAGTTGACTTTTGTGTATGGTGAGAGATAAGGGCCCAGTTTCATTCTTTCGCACATGGCTATCCAATTTTCCCAGCACCCTGTACTAAAGAGACTGTCCTTTCCCCCATGCACGTTCTTGGCATCTTTGTCTAAAATGAGTTGGCTGTAAATATGAGGATTTATTTCTACATTCTCTATTCTATTCCATTGGTCTATGTGTCTGCTTTTATTACCAATATCATGCCATTTTGACTACTACAGCCTTGTAATATATTTTGAAGTCAGGTAGTGTGGTGCCTCCAGCTTTTTTCTTTTTGCTCAGAATTGCTTTGACTTTTTGGGCTTCTTTTGGTTCCATATGAATTTTAGGATTGTTTTTTCTATTTCTGTGAAGAATGCCATTGGTATTTTCCTAGGGATTGCATTAAATCTGTAGATTGCTTTTGGAAGTATGGTTATTTTAATAATATTGATTCTTCCAATCCATGAGCATGGAATATCTTGCCATTTGGCCATTTATCTGTGTCGTCTTTAATTTATTTCATCAGTGTTTTGCGGTTTTTCTTGTGGAGTTCTTTCACCTCCTTGGCTAAGTTTATTTTTGTTTTGTTTTATTTTGTTTTGTTTTGTTTTTTGGTTTTTTGTCTGTTTGTTTGTTTGTTTGTAGCTATTGTAAATGGGATTGCCTTCTTGATTTCTTTTGGCTAGCTGAAAGTATGTTGATTTTGTATTCTGCAGCTTTACTGAATTTTTTGATCAGTTCTAAGAGTTTTTTGGTGGAATCATTAGGGTTTTCTAGAAATGAGATTATGTCATCTGCAGAGAGGGATACTTTGACTCCCTCTCTTCCAACATGGATGCCTGGTACTTCTTTCTCTTGCCCAATTGCTCTGGCTAGGACTTCCAGTACTGTGTTGAACAGTAGCAGTGAAAATGAGCATCCTATTTTTTTCTATTTCTTAGAGGAAAGACTCAGTTTTCCCCCATCTAGTATGATATTAGCTGTGGGTTTGTCATATATGGTCCTAATTGTGTTGAAATAAGTTCCTTCTATGTCTTGTTTTCTGAGAGTTTTTTAAATCATGAAGTGATGTTGAATTTTATTAACTGCTTTTTCTGCATCTATTGAGATGACTATATGGTTTTTGTCCTTTATTCTGCTGATATGATGTATCATGTTTATTGATTTGTGTATGTTGAATCTTTGCTTCCCTGGAATAAATCCCATTTGATCATAGTGAATGATTTTTTTGTTTTTTGAGATGGAGTCTTGTCCCCCAGCCCAGAGTGCAATGGCACGATCTCAGCCCACTGCAACCTCTGCCTCCCAGGTTCAAGCACTTCTCCTGCCTCAGCCTCCCAAGTACCTGGGCTTACAGGCCTGTGCCATCACGCCTGGCTAAATTTTGTATTTTTTAGTAGAGATGGGAGTTTCACCATGTTGGTCACGCTGGTCTTGAACTCCTGACTTCAGGTGATCCACCCGCCTCAGCTTCCCAAAGTGCTGAGATTACAGGCGTGAGCCACCACACCTGGCTGAATGATCTTTTTAATGTGCTATTAAACTTGGACTGCTGGTATTTTGTTGAGAATTCTTGCATATATGTTCATCAGGGATATTAACCTGTAGTTTTCTTTTTTTGTTGAGTCTTTGTCCAGTTTTGGTACCAAGGTGATGCTGGTCTTATGGAATGAATTAGGAAGAATTTCTTCCTCTTCAGTTTTTCTGGAATAGTTTCAGGAAAATTGTTGTTAGTTCTTCTTTTTAAAGCTAATAGAATTCAGCAATGAAGCCATTCTGTCCTGGACTTTTCTTTGTTGGGAGACTTTTTTTTACTGTTTCAGTCTCATTACTCATTACTGGTTTGTTCTGTTTTTCTATTTTTCCTGATTCAACCTTGGTAGGTTGTATGTGTCCAGAACTTTATTCGTTTACTCTAGATTTTCCAGTTTGTTAGTGTACAGTTGTTCATAAGAGTTTCTTTTGATCTTTTGTATTTCTGTGGTATCACTTCTGATGTTTTCTTTTTATTTCTGATTTTGTTTATTTGGGTCTTCTCTCTTTTTTTTCTTGGCTAGTCTAGTTAGTGGTTTATAAAATTTATCTTTTCAAAAAGTCAACTTTTATTTTTTATTATTTATTTATTTATTTTGAGACAGGGTCTCACTCTGCCACCCAGGCTGGAGTGCAGTGGCACAATCTCGATTCACTGCAACTCTGCCTCCTGGGCTCAAGCGATTCTCTCACCTCAGTCTCCCAAGTAGCTGGGACCACAGACATGCACTAATTTTTTGTATTTTTGGTAGAGATGGGGTTTTGTCATGTCGCTCAGACTGGTCTTGAACTCCTGGGCTTAAGCAATCCTCCCCCCTTGCCCTCCCAAAGTGCTAGGATTACAGGTGAGCCACTGCACCCAGGCAAAACCAATTTTTCATTTCATTGATTCTTTGCATTATTTTTTAGTCTCTAATTCTAATTCTGCTATGATCTTTATTATTTCTTCACTTCTACTACTTTGGGATTTCATTTGTCCTTGCCTTTTAGTTTCCTGAGGTCCATAATTAGATTATTTGAAATCTCTTTACTTTTTTGATGTAGTTGTTTATTGCTGTAAACTTCCCTCTTAGCACTGTTTTTTCTGTATCCCATACGTTTTGGTATACTATGTTTCAATTTTCATTTATTTCCAGAATTTTAAAAGTTTTCCTCCTTAATTTCTTCCCTGATCAAGTGATAATTTAGGAGTGTGTTGTTTAATTTGCAGGTATTTGTATTGTTTCAAAGTTCCTCTTGCTATTGATTTCTAGTTGCATTCCACTGTGGTCTGAGAAAATACTTATATGATTTTATCTTTTTATTTGTGGAGACCTGTTTTGTGGCCTAACATATGGTCTATCCTAAAGAATGTTCCATGTGCTAATGAGAAGAATATGTATTTTGTAGTTGTTAGAGGAAATGTTTTATAAATGTTACATCCATTTAGTCTAATGTGCAGTTTCAATTCAATGTATATTTGTTAATTTTCTGTCTAGATGATCTATCTGATGCTGAGAGTAGGGTGTTGAAGTCCCTATTATTGTTATATCAGAGTCTGTCTGTCCCCTTAGATCTAATGATATTTGCTTTGTATATCTGAGTGCTCCATTGCTGGGTGTGTCTGTATTTTAAATTGATCCCTTTATTATTATATAATAGACTTCTTTGTTTCTTTTCATTGCTTTTGACCTAAAGTCTGTTGTCCGATGTAAGAATAGCTATTCCTGTTTACTTTCGGTTTCTATTTGCATGGAATATCTTTGTTCCATTCCTTTACTTTCAGACTTGATGTGTCTTTACAGGTGAGGTGAGTTTCATATAGGCAGCATATAGTTGGGTCATTTTTTAATCCATTCAGTCAGTGTATATCTTTTAAGTGTATCATCTATTTATATTCAAGGCTGTTTTTGATATGTGATGGGTTATTCCTATCATTTTATTAATTGATTTCTGATTGCTTTATATATCTTTATTCTTTTTACTTATTGTTTATCCTTGTGATTTTGTGGTTTTCTGTAGTGGTAACAATTGAATTCTTTCTCTTTATTTGTGAATTTGTTCTACTAGTAGGTTTTATACTTTCATTATTTTCCTGATGGTAGGTATTATCCTTTGACTTCCAGGTGTAGGACTCCCTTAAGCATTTCTTTTAGGGCTTGTCTAGTGATGATAAGTTCCCTCAGCTTTTGCTTGTCAGGAAAGACTTTATTTCTCCCTCATTTATGAAGAATAAGTTTCCCAGGTATAGTACCTTTGACTGGCAGGTTTTCTTCTTTTGGCACTTTGAATATATCATTTTATTATTTCCTGTCCTATAAGATTTCTGCTGAGAATCTGCTGTTAGTCTGAAGCAAGTTCCCTTATAAGTGACTAGATGCTTTCCTCTTGCTGTTTTGAGAATATTCTCTTTGTCTTTGACCCTTGATAGTTTGACTATAATGCGCCATGAAGATCTTCTTGAATTGTATCTATTTGAGGATCTCTGAGTTTCCTGTATCTCAATATTTAAATCTCTTGCTATACTTGGGAAGTTTTCAGTTATTATTTTGTCAAATATGTCTTCCATTCCTTTCATTTCCTTTTTGCCTTCTGTTTATAACCAAAGAAATCATATGAAGATTACACTATTGCATGTACCCAGAATCAAAGCCAAAGAGCCCTACCCAATCAACATCATAGATACATCTTCAGAAAAAAGTTCTCCCCTACAAAAGCAAATTTAAAAATTGGAAGAAGTAACTGTTACACCAGATGCACAGACAAAAATGTAGGAACACAAAAAACATGAAAAAGCAAGGCAATATGAAATTCTAAGAAATTCTAAACCAGAAATGTTTTTGGTTGCTTACAGTGTTCCATATGTTACATAGGCTTTGTTCATTCTTTTTTCTTTATTGTTGTTTGACTGGGTTATTTCAAAAGTCCCGTCTTTAAGTTCTGACTTTTTTTTTTTCCTGTTTGATCTGGTCTATTCTTGAAATTTGCAAATGTATTTTGCATTTTATTCAATGAATTTTTCAGTTCTAAAATTTTGTTCTTTTTGGTGGTAGCTACCTATTTGATATATTTCTCATTCATATTCTGAATCACTTTCCTGATTTTTTTATATTATTTATCTGTGTTTTCTTATACCTCACTAAGTTTCTTTAATAGTATTATTTTGAATTCTTTTTCCAGAATTTCATAAATTGTTTTCATTGAAATCTACTGCTGGAGAGTTTTTGTGTTCCTTTGGAGGTGTCATATTTCCTTGCTTTTTTCTGTCTCTTGTGTTCTTACGTTGTCTGTGCATCTGGTGTAATAGTTACTTCTATCAACTTTTTGTATTTCCTTTTGTAGGGGAGGACTTTTTTCTGAAGATGTGTCTATGGTATTAGCTGGGTAGGACACTTTGGCTTTGATTCTGAGTGCCTGCAATAGCATGGTCTTCATATGATTTATTTGGCTATAAACATCATTCAGTGGTATTTGTGGCTTAGGGTGCAGTTGTTAATGGAGGCTGTGGTGAAGTTTTGCTGAGGATGGAAACACCAGGTAAATCAGTCCTTGGGCTTCAGCAATGGCAGTGGCAAGCTGAGCATTCCTATTCTTGGGCCCCAGGGCAGCATACATTGGCATCAGTGTTCACAGGTTCAGGTGAGTCAATTCTTGGGCCCCTTGGGGACTTGCTCAGGTGCTGGTAGTTGCCATGATGGACCTGGTGGATGGGTGAGTAGGCTTCAGACCCTGGACAGCAAGCATGGCATGGGCAATGGCAGTATCAGTGGTGGAACAACTGTCTAGCTCCCAAGCAGTCTGCACTGGTGTTGCGGGTGGCTGCAACAGGATGGATGGGCCAGTCCCCAGGCCCACATGTGGTATGTGTGGGTAGGTGCCAGCTGTGGTGGTAGTGACACATTGGGTGGGCTCAACCTCAAGCCCCCTAGAGGAGTGCTTAGGTATCAATGATGGTGGATGGGGTTAGGTAATCCTCAGGCCCCCAGGAAGCATGCCTGGGCATTGGAGAGGGTGAGGCTGGGCCAGGAGGACCTGTCCTCAGGTCCCTGGTGGCACATGCAGGTGCTGGCTGTGGTAGGCAGGGGTTGGGTGATCCTCAGGCCCTGGAGGAATGCTTAGATGAATTCAGGCGGCAGCAGCTTCACGGAAGCCCTACTGGGGAGGGAAGGGTTGCTTTGAGTGGCAGAAGCAGTAGGCAGGTGACTGGGGAGCATGCATTTCAACCCCAAGCGGCAGTGGCAGGCGGGAGTGTCTGTCCTCAGGGCCCGTGAAAATGTGCAGCAGCTTGCACTTCAGCCTTGGTTGTCAAGAGGTTCTTCCATGGCTAGGATTGCAGGAGTCTGTGTTGGGAAGTAGACCACTGGGAGTCTCTCACTTACCCTTTTCCTGCATTGGAGAGCCTCTCCATACTCCCAGATAATCTCAGCCAAGCAGGCTGCCTTGCTTTCCTCTCCTTCCTTGCTTTAGGTGTTTCCTATCACTTTCCTATTACATTCCAGCTTACCCTCTTAGATGATCTATTCTAAGTGTGATTATCCACTCACCGTTTCAGTTCTTTGCAGAGGAATCAAGTCAGCCATCTAGAAGCCCTGTGTCTATTAACTTTTATTTTCATTTTCAAACTGTAAAATTCCTCTGTTATTTTCTATATTCAGCATGCTTTTATGAAGGTAACAATATTTATAAGCATTTTAGTTCATATAAAGTCTCATTTCCCCAATCTTTTCTTAACTATTAACTTTTCTAGTGATTTTTTTTTTAATGTAACCATTATGACTAGGGAAAAGAATATTATCCAGTAGCTTTCCCTTGAGTTAAACTAGAATTCCTTCTCACCTGCTAAATTAAGTCACCCTGCTAAGGCCCCCATGAGGCCCTTTTCACTTTCTGTATTACTAAGCCCTTTGCCCAGCCTGACTAGATGGCAGTCATTTCCTGTGGGTCAGAGGGTTTTCAAAGCCTTTTTTGGAACTCTCCTTTCCTCTGGCTCAGGTATAAATGGTAATACCTGAGCCAGAGGAAAGGTAGTAGGCGGTAGTCTAAGGAGACTGCTAGTGGACCACCAAATGCTTTTCATTTCAAAACTTTAATTTTAATAATATTGCTCTCTTATTTTGGGCTCCCTTAAAATCCTAGCCTGAGACTAGACACAAGGACTTGGTACAGGTGGTTTATTTGGGAGGAGATCCCAAAAAGCAGAGGTGAAAGAAAAGGGAGAGAGTAAGACAGGGAGAAATGAAAAGCCACTGAGTGTGCATCATTAAGGTTGCTGCTATGGGCAATAGGGGCTCAATTCTTCTGTGACCTTTGGCAAGTGTGCAGAATGCCTTCTAGAATGTTCCCTCCAAAAGATGAGTGGCTAGACATGTCGACTAGCTCTCATTCTTCACTGGTTAGAGATGGCTCCTAAGTTGTTACCTCTCCATACTTGCAGGTTGCACTTGCTTGCTTGGGGGCTGACTGGGCTCCCAGCTTCAGAAATGGCTTTGAGGCCAAAAAAAAAAAAAAAAACAGGGAAGCCTGTTGCATGTTTCAAGAGGGCATTGTCATGGGAACCCACATTGCACTTTCTACCAGATCTGTGACAAAAATTATAGGTGTGCTGAGGGGATTTCTTACAGGTGCCCAAAGCATCAGCTACAAGCATATTGTCCCTTCTGAAACGACTGTTCCCCATTGTGCCCCATTGTGCCTGTGGGGGCACTTCCCCACCAACGGATCACCTGGTCATTGCAGTCCATTCCACATGACATTGATGGGGAAGGTCATTGCTATTAGCCTCCCTTGACTGGTGTCAGGGCTCTAAGGATCACTCTCCTCCACCTGCCTTCCAGTCTAGTCCCTTGTCCATTTCCTCCCTCTGTTGAGCTCACCTGTGTCTGGAAGGAGTTGTGCAACCTCAAGTGGCCCCATTGAAAGCTGCAGTTGAAGACAGCAATTCAGTTGACCACAAAGGAATGTGGCAGAGAATCACCCAATGCTGCCTAGAATGTCTCTCCTGCTCACCTCACCTGGCATGCTCACATGCAGCCATGTGGTCAGCGCAATTCCGAGGCTGAGTTCAGTGCCACCTGTGCTGCCCCTTGCCAGCGAACTTGTCACACTTGTTTACACACGTTTGCAGGCCTCTTTCTTATGGGCATCAGCAGCTTGTTGAGGACCATTCTATGTGTTCATTTTGTGCTCAGAACCTACTGCAGTGCCTGGACACAAAGGGTTCTCAGCAAACACTTGTGGATACAAAGGAGGGACGGAGGGAGGGAGGAGGGCAGTTGGTTGCTAGGAGATAAAATGATTTGCTTATAGCACAGTTGCCAAAAATAAGTCACAAGTGGGGACTTCCCAGAACTAACCATTTAGTGCAATACTTAGCTGAAATCTATTGCAAAATGCAGTACTTACTTAGGCACTTACTTTTGTCTTTATTGTTTTTTAAGAAAGAGATGCTCCAAAGGTCAGTGACTCAGACCACTAGGTGACTTGGCTGTGGTTTCCTATGAGTCAAGCCTACCAGACAGCAGAGGACAGAGGTGAACAGGAAACTGGGCCAGAGAAAAACCAGAGAAACAGAGAGAGTCAACACAGACGTCAAGGAGGCTTCCGCCCAGCTCTCTCAGGCCAAAGGGGCAGACAAACCCATGAACTCCCAGACATTCATGTCCAAGTGAATGCAGCTATATGCAACTTCAGCTCAAAAACTCCTCTCAAATAGCAGGTGGGGAGAACAGGTAGTAAATGCCTGGGGTTATGGCCGCTTTCTTCCCCAGCAGAGCTCCACCCCAGTGAGAATGCAGGAAGGGTAGATAAGAGAGCGAAGTGGGCAGCTTTTCTTATTTATTCGTTTGGGTAAAGAAAAACAAACAAGATGTGTGCACGCATACCTTCACAAACTGTAAAATTTATCTCTGTCCTCTATTCCCTGCATCTTTCTCCCTCCTCTGACATCTTAACAATCCTAATATTTGCCTATTGTTACACAAAATATGCACCAGTAGATATAACATATGAATTTAAGAAAAAAAAAAACAAGAAAAAAATGCTTTACTGCTTTTCCTTGAAAGCACAATGACACAAGGCATCTTTGGAGAGAAGAAGCTGCCACAATCCTATGCCTCCTCGTACCCCCTACTGGCTGTGTAGGCTTGTCTGATCTAGCCCTCTGGATGTGAAAAAGCTAGAGCAACAGGGAGAAACAGAAATGTAAAAGAGTTAATTATACAAATTGCTGAGTGTGCCCAGGAAAAACATATTACATTTGTAACTGTGTTTACAGTGTACAAAGCACTTTCCCATATTCCTCCTAATCTAACAACAGTCCTGAAACCATCACTATTTACAATGCAGAAACTGAAGGAACAGTAAATGACATGTCCTATACCATACAGCTAATACCAGGCATATCTTGGCATTGAACTAGAGATGTCTGGACCTAGGCCAAATGTTGTTTCCAGGACTCTGCAGCAAACTCTACCAGCTAGGTACCTATAGCCTCCCCTAACCTGCCTTCTGTCTCCTGAGCAGAAGTGTTTATACCTCAGTTCCAGCATGCAATAACCATAACAGGTAATAAGCACCTTGGAGAAACACCAACTGCATCCAAAAGAGAGCCTGGTTCTGATAATTCTGCTTCACTAACTTCTAGAAGAAAGAGAATGAACAGCTTAGGTGAACATTTAGATGAAATTAGAAAAAAAAAATGTTAAGGGAGTTCAGTATTTGTTAAAGGTCCTTGAACATGCAATTCTAAAAGAAAAGGAAGCTAGCGAAAGATATTGGGCTCTTCCAGAACTGGAAGGAGCTTAGGACCTGAGATACAAAGATCTAGAACCAGGGAAACCAGAAAACTTCGCATACAAAGTTCCATGTGCTGCACTGGGCTCTCAGCCCACACATATGCCTAATTCTACCTCTTGGCTCTCCAGTCTTCTTCACAGACTGTGCTCGGTGCCTGGGGCCTTTCCAAGAAGAAAGGTGTTACAGTGTGAGGCTCTGATGCCAGTCATGTTAGACTGCCCCTGCTAACACAAGAGTGTTGCAGAGAAGAAGAGGATATCTGGTGGGCCCCAGGGACCAACCCCTGGCATAGGCTACTGTAGATGCAGCGTGAACATGCTGGGGTCAGCAGGGCAGCCAGGGCTCTATTAAAATTCTAGGCCAGTTGGCACAAAAGAGAGAGAATAAGAATAGGGTGTCAGTTGGAGCCCTGCTCACTGAGGTGGCCTGTGGTTTTAAATATCATGCAAATGCTGACAAGTCTCAAAGGTATATTTTCAGCCCAAACCTCACTTCCTAGCTCTACACTCACTAGATGATATCACACATTTGGATATATCATATTATCTCAAACTTAATTTGTTTAAAATGAAACCCATAACCCATTCCTCTTACCAAGCATCCACCAGTTGCTCAGGTGAGAATCTGGGATTTGTCCCTGAGTTTCTCTCTCCTTCTCACTCCCTCAGTTAGTCCATCACCATGTCCTATTTATGCTCCCAAATTCATTTACCTCTTTTCACCTCCAAGGCCATCTCCCTAGGCCTAGCCCCCACCTCCTCCTACCTGAATCCTTAAAATCACATCCTCACTGGTTTTCTGGCTCCTATTGTGCTCTGACAAGAAAGCCAGAATGGCCTTGCCAAAGCTCAACGCAGACTGTCGTTCCTTGGCTCTAAATCCTCCAATGGCTTCAGAACAGAATAGAAACTCGAATGGGGCCAGCAAATCCCTGTGGGCTCCAGCTCCAGCTGTCACGAGCCTCACTTCAAACTTCTTTTTCCCTACTTACATTCCAGGCCCTTCTTCTCCTGTGACACCAAACCCCTTCTGACCTCAGGGTCTCTACACTGTTGTACCCTCTCCCTGGAATTCCTCCTTCTCTCCTACCTTTTGTGGGGCTATTTCCTTCTTATCCATCCAGTCTCAGCATAAGTGCCATCTCTTCAGACCTTCCCAGAGGCCTTTCCTCACCATCAAAAGATGATCCTTCCTGTTATCCTCTCTCATAGAATCCAGCTGTTTTCTTTCCTAGCAAATGTCGTAATTTGCTAATATATGCTGATTTGGTTTTATTCTTTAATGTTTGACTCTCCCTCTAGACTTCAAGCTTCATGAGGGGTAAGACCATGTCTGTGATGTCTATCCGTATATCCTGAGAGCCCAGCACAGTGCCTGGTATATAATAAAGGGTCAATAATAGCTATTGAATTAATAAATACATTTAAAATAAATACATAAAATAAAAATAATGAAAACTAATTTGTCACTTGTTCTCTCAAGAGAGCTTCTGCCCAGACCATACCCCACCCCTGCAATCCTTGATCTTTCTCAGTCCGCCATTGGCTCTGAGCAGTACATGCAGTTTAACGCTACATCAGGATGAGTATGCAAAGAGAAGCAAGAAAATCCCTCCCTTGATCGTGAGCCACAGCCCTTCACATCAGTCCGTCCTTCCCTCCTTTCCTCCTTTATTAATTTAATAGATGAGCTCATACATAATAAACATAATCATAACATAATAGTAGCTACATTTATGGAGCTTCTATAATTTGTTGAGCACAGTCCTTTATCTGGATTTTCTTATTTGATAATCTGTGGAGCCCTATAATGCAGTCACTTGTATTTGTTCTACTTTACACAGAAGAAAATCAAGGCTTGGTGAATTAGGTTACCTTCTCTAGGTCAGATATTAGTAACTGGCAGAGCCAGGATATCTGTTTGGTGCAGTAAGTCTAATGCTTCAACCAATAAACCACACCACTTTCCAAATGTTCACTGCTATTCAATGGACTTTAAGATTCAATCAACAACTATTGAGCCCCCACAGATAAACCAAGCATTGTGCAAAGTGTTTGTGTGTATCTTCCTATCTTATCACCACAACAACCTTGTAAGATGGGTCTTTATTATTCCCATTTTTGCAGAAAGGAAACTGAGATCAGGATTGTTGAATCACCTTCATATGGTTCTTTATGGAATATCAGGATTTGATACAGGCAGAACCAGGACTTGTGCATGCACACACTATAATCAGTGGAGTATAGCCGATTGGATTAAACCACTCCCAGAGAAGCCCTGTTGATCTTATACCTCAAGGTGGCTTGGGAAAGCCATGGGACAGGGGAGAGGGCTTGAGTTTTGGAGTAAGACAGACGTTCATTTAATTATTTGTCCCTCACTAACTGGGTGGCCTTGTGCAATCTACCCAACTCTCTGAGCCTCTGGCACCACTGAGAAAAAGGGTCCTGGTACCAACATCACGGAGATTTTGTAGAAATTAACTAAAATCACAGAAAGAAAGCCCTTAATGCAGAGGTCAGCACATGGTAGGTTCTTGGTAACCTGCTTGGTATTTTTAACTTCCTGCCTACTGGGTTCTCAGGCCCAGGAGAGGAGACACTATAATTAGGCTATTCTGCTGTGGAATTCCTCAGAGCCTCATGCCTGTCTTTTTTCCTCCAATTGTCTCTCCCTTCCTTTCCCACCCACAATTTGAAACTGACTTTTCTGTCTGCAGGAAATGTGTTCAATGAGACAATGTTTGTGTTAGCGCCTTGTTTCATGAGCTTTGCTGGCATGTTCCTCTCTTCTGGTCCTTGGGGAATGTCTGAAATGTGGTCAGGTGCGCCTGCTGACAGTCTCACAGGCACGATGCACACAGTTAGAAGAAGAGAATTTCATTCGCAAAAAATAATATGAGAGGGATGTATTTATATGAGCACAGATTTTAGAGATACAGGTTTGGGTCCACGTCCCAGCATTGTTACTGGCTGTGAGCCTGAGGCTGTGTTATGTACTACCTCCAAATGTCAGTCTCCTTGTCCACAAAACTTCTAGGATTCTTATTCTCATTAGAATAATGACAGACAATGTTTTGAAACATCTAGGACAATGTTAGACTGGTTGTAGGTGTTTAACATTGTACATGGACTATTTTAGAGTATCTAATTGTGCTTGGTATCTAAAACAGCGATTGATAAATAACAGCTGGCCCACCGGCCAAATCCAGCCTACCACTTGTTTTCATAAATAAAGTTTTATTGAGACACAGCCACGCCCACTTGGTTACATATTGTGGCTGATCAGTGAAGGTTATGGTTGCTTTCTCACTTTAATAGAAGAGTGAAGTAGCTGCAACAGAGACCACGTGTCCCACAAAGCCTAAAGTTTTTACTATCCAGCCCTTTGCGGAAAAGATTTGATCCCTCATCTAAAACATGCTCTGTGAATGCCTGGCACACAGCTGATGCTCAATAAATATTGGTTGAATGCAATATGCCTCTACTTCCTAATACCAGACAGGAAGTCAGTTGGATGTGGAAATTATCTTCAACAAACTCACCCCAAATCATAGATGCCCTCACTTACATGCTTCATTGAAATTGTGGGTATTTCTTATTATCATCATTTTTGGGCAGATGCTCACTGAGCTCACACTCAGTCACTTCCACATTTCCTGGACACCCTGTATAGAGTTACCTTGATACCTCCTGGATCTCCAAGTGCCTGAGCCTCCTCAGCTCATGCCCACGGTTCAAATCTCAGAGCCTTAAAGGAAGAGACAAGAGAGAAAACACTAGACTTTCTGTTTTTAGCATGCCACCTTTTCTTTTTCTTAATATCTTTCTTTTCTCTCTGGCTTCTTCTCTCTAGCCTCTTCTCTCATCAGCCAAAAATTCTCTTCAGGTTTCTCTTTGAGTTTCTCTTCATCATCCAAGCTGACCACCCTTCCTCCAGCATTGATTCCTGCTGCTTACAAGCTGTTGATTTGGTTTAAAAAAAAATCACCTTTGGTAATTGGAGGAAACTTTAAAAATCTGCTCACTTCCGTACTATCAACCTCTCCCCATTCTTCCTGAAGCACGAAGGCTGCTGCAGACCCCGGGGTACAATGACCACGACAGGCACAGAGACCTCTCAGTAGCTGCCCAGTTAGTGTATCAATGGGATTAAGTTCATCTGCATTAACAGAGTACCAAAATAATCATGGCTTACCCATGATAGAAGCCTATTTTCCTATCATGGTAAAAGCCTGGAGATGGGCAATCTAGGGTTGCTCTGCCCTACAAAGACTTCAGGAATCCAGGTTTTCTCACCTTGCCACGTTTCCTCCCTAGAATGGAGACCTTTGTCTTCACCGTACAAGACGGTGGTTCAAGTTTCAGCCACTACAGTCTCATTCTAGATAGCAGAATGAAGAAAGAAACGGAGACGAGGTGCAAATTGCATGCATCAATTTTTTAAAGGATGGTTCCCAGCAGCTGCCACCTGACACATCTGCGAATATCTCCTAGGTCACATGGGCACACTCAGTTGTAAGGAAATCTGGGAAATAGAGCATTTATTTAAGTGGTCATATGCCCAGATGAAAATGGCGGGGGGAGGTATTTAGAAAGATGGGGAGAACAAATAAGACAGCGGGGAAAAACAGTGAGTATGCATCCCTTAGGATTGTTTTTAGCTACAAATAACCAAAACCTAGTCTTCAGTGGCTTAATCCATTAGGATTTTTGTTCTTTAATTGTAGAGAAGTCCAGAGATAGGGAGCCCAAGGTTTGACTTAGCAGTTCACTGTGTCATGCAGGACCCAGACTTCCACCTTCCTCTTCCGTATGCTGGCTTTATTTCCATAGGCAGTGGTCTTACAGGGCAAGATGGCTGCTGCAACTTCAGGAAACATATCCTCATGCTCTGCTCCAAAGGTAGGAGGGAAGAGGCAGTGGAAGAGGGTTTCTGCTTCTGATGCTCTTTTTTCTCCCTATCCTTCTCCCCCATCCCAGGAAGTCCCTAGAAGTTTCCCCTTCCATCTCCTTTGATAGCCTTTCTCTCATGCCCACCCCAGACCAATAAGTAGCAAAAGGGAATGAGATTGCCAAGACTTGCTTGCATGACGTGCTGCCAGAACAAAATAGCACTCGGTTAGCAAGCAAGAAAAAAAGGAAACCACTTGTGAGTAGAAATACAATAGAATGATCCACTATCATCTGAGACGGGGACAAACAGTAATTTTTTCCCTCCTGCCTTTAGGTGCATGATAATTAGATTCTTCCTGGATAAAAGGAAAGGAATTAATTGAATTTGGATCATATTCTCAACCTTCTTATAGCTGCTATTTGTTATCAACATGTTTTGTATCATTTCAAAATCCAGAAGAAGTAAAATCTGCATCATAAATCTTTAGGCTTGAGCTTTCAGTTCAGTACTCTGCAACGTGCTGCCTCCACAATGCTCAGAGCTATTTTCAGGTGAATGTTCTGGACAGAAAAAGCAACTTCCTAAAAATAATTTTGCAGTGGCAATCTTGTATCTCCTAGAAATGATGCACCCTATCTTGTTGATAGGGTCTGCAATCCTATGGCAGGGCCATCAGCCCTAACCAGACTGCTGGTGATAATGAGATTAAATTCCTCTCCACTGAAAATAGTCCTCACCATTACATCAGAGGCCATACAGCACTTTCTGATGTTACCAATCTGAGTATGACATTTGAAAAGCCGCAATGGACGAACCACATCTGGATTTGCAATGTAAAGATGGAGACTTAGCATGACACATAACTCGGCTCACTCAGATTTCATCCAGATTCTTCCATTAGACTGAAGAAAAGGGAAAATGATATCCCTCGGGTCTCCACCAGGTGGTAGGTGTTTTATAAGTATTGTTTATTAAGGTTCCATAATTATAAATAAAGTTGGTCTTGTTTCTGCCTGCAACTTGCCTGCAACTCGCCTCACAGGCTGGACAAGAATGGAAATGGATGGCTTAGAGCTTGGGGTCTGGTACTCTGAACTCCAGAATTGGAAAGAACCAAAGGGTGTACACAAGACAAATTTCTCAACAACACGAAGAGTCCTGGCCTAAGAACCCAACAGTACTGCAGAGAAAGGGAAGAAATCATAGAAAAACTAAATAGATTAGTTTGCATAAACAAAGCTCAAGGGCACATGTGGTGTAAGAGTAGCCTTAAAGATTTAGTTGGGGAAACAATTATTACCATTTCACAGGGGGCACCTGAGGTTCATGGAGGTCAGATACATTACCCCAGATAACACCATTAGCAGGTGGCAGAGCTGGTATCTGAACTCTGGCTTAGAACTGGTCCCAAATTACTACTCTTTCCACTGTACCACACAGCTTCTCTAAATGTGAGAGGAGCCACCTGGATGGGATACTGAAAGACCTTACTCCTGATGCTGGACCCTTAAGGCTGCAGGTGTAGCCACTACCTGGGCAGTGGAAATATAGCTCTTTGTCCCCTCTTGGTCCTGGCTCATTTCCTTGCCTTCACTGTCCCTGGCATTCCATAGCTGAGTCCTCTGATTCTTCTACCTACAAGATCAAGGTTAGTCTCAACAGAGACAGGAAGCATAACTAAGACTGTAATTCTCTAGAATTGTATTAAAAGCTGTATTCTGAGGATTCTTTCAGTGACAAGTTACCAAAACCAAACTTGATCCAACGTGGATTAAAATAGTGATTCATTGGAAAACCACTGCGGTAGTCAAAGCAAGGGAAGGGCAACAAGGCAACTGGGCCTCAGGAACACCTGGACTCAGGGACACAATCACCACAGCATTCTCCTTCCCTCTCCTGTCATACAACTTCTAAAATCACTGGAATCTATAGAGTGCTGTGTTTTTGTATGCTAATGTTAACTGACAGCTTCAGGGAGGGGCTGGTCATCCAAGACAGAAGCAGGTTTAGAGGGTTGGGACTTTTAGCCCCACTTCCAACCTCCTGGGAGAGGAGGGAGGGTGAAGGTTAAGTTAATTACCAATGGCCAATGGTTTCATCAATCATGCCTACATAATGAAGCCTCCATAAAACCCCAAGAGGACAGGATTCGGAGGGCTTCTGGATAGGTGAATACTTGTAGGTTCCTAATGTGTGCGTGCCCAGGGAGGGCGTGGAAGCTCCATGCCCCTCCCCCCATACCTCAACCTATGCATCTCTTCATCTGTGTCCCTTCTTATGTCCTTTATATTAAACCAGTAAACCTAAGTAAGTACTTTCCCGAGTTCCATGACTTGCTCCAGCAAATTAATCGAACCCAAAGAAGAGGTCATCGGAACCTCAACTTGAAGTTGGTTGTTCAGAAGTTCCAGAGGCCCAGACTTGCTACAAGTGTCTGAAGAAGGGATGGGTGCATCTGACACTGCAGGTAGATAGTGTGGGAATTGAATTGAACACCCAGCTGGTATGCACTGCTTGGTGTGTGGGGAAAAACCTCCACACATTTGGTCACAGAAGTTTTCTGTATTGATGATTGTTGTAGTGGTGTGAGAGCAGAGGGAAAATGTGGTTTGAGGGTTTTTCCTGAACAATTTAGACTCTGAAATGATGTCACCTCCCTGACTCTAAATATTGGTAATTTTAACAAATATCATTTGGTTTAATTGATGTTTTCTATTATTTTTCTCTTTTCTATTTCACAGATTTTCGTTCCGATATTTATGATACTCTTTCTTCTGCTTACTTCAAGTTTAATTTGTTCTTTTTTTTTTCTAGTTTCTTATGACGGAAGCTAAGCTCACCTTTTCAAATATACACATTTAGTGCTATGAATTTTTCTCCAATCACTGCTTTAATGGCCTCCTACAAATTTTGATATGTCAGTTTTTTAATTTTCACTCAACTCAAAATACATTCTAATTTCTCTTTTTGATCTCTTTGAGTTATTTAGGAGTGTGTTACTTAGTTTCCAAATATTTGCAGATTTTCCAGATGTCTGTCTGTCATTGATTTCTAATTTAATATTTTGTAATCAGAAAACACTTTGAATGCTTTGAAACTTTGTAAATTTAACAAAACTTGTCTTATGGCCCAGAATAATATTGTCCATCTTGGTAGTCTCTATAGGCACTTGAAAAAAAATGTGTGTATTCTGGTTGTTGAGTAGAATATTCTATAAATGTCAGTTAGGTTAAGTTGGTTGGTTGTGTTGTTCAGCTCTCCTATATTCTTACTAATTTTCTGTTTGTTTTTTTCAATTACTGAGAAAGAATGTTACTGAGATTTCTATTATTGTAAATTGTGTCTGAAATTCTGTTTTTGCTTCCTGTGTTTGAAGCTCTGTTATAAGGTACATAAACATTTAGGTTTGTGAATGACTTTCATGAATGACTTCTTTATATGATATTCTTTGCTCTAAAATCTACTTTGTCTAACATTTAATACAGCCACTCACTCCAGGCTTTTTTTTTTTTTTTTTTTTTTTTTTTGCTAATGTCAGCACAATAATAACTAGCATTGTTTGGCTAGTGGTAGCACAACTGTTTTCCATCTTTTTACTTTTAGCCTATTCATATCTTTATATTTAAAATGCATTTATTTTAAATAGCATTTAGCTGTGACTTGCTCTTTTTATCCAATCTGACAACCTCTATTTTATTTTATTTAGTTAGTTAGTTAGTTATTTTTGAGACAGAGTCTTTCCCTGTTGTCCAGGCTGGAGTGCAGTGACGTGATCTCAGCTCACTGCAACCTCTACCTCTCGGGTTCAAGCAATTCCCATGCCTCAACCTCCCAAGTAGCTGGGATTACAGGCGCCCACCACCACATCTGGCTAATTTTTGTATTTTTAGTAGAAATGGGGTTTCGTCATGTTGGGCAGGCTGGTCTTGAGCTCCTGACCTCAGGTGACTCACCCACCTTAGCCTCCCAAAGTGCTGGGATTATAAGCATGGGCCACCATGCCCAGCCTGGCAATCTCTATTTTAATGGGTGTATTTAGATCTTTTACATTTAATTGGTTATTGTTATTAATTGTAAGTCTGTCATCTTACTGTTGGTTTTTTAAATTTATTTATCCCATCTGTTCTTTGTTTCCTTCATATTCTGACATTTATTAGGGAAAGGATTCTTTTTTTATGATTTCACTTTATCTTCTTTTTTATTTATTAGTTATAAATGTTCTATTATTTTAGAGTTTATATTTTACATCTTTAAGCTATCATAGTCTACCTTCAAGTAATATGATGCTCACTTCAAGTATAGTGTAAGAACTGTACAATCATTCACTTCAATTTATTCCTTGCTGGCCTTTATGCTAATGTTGTCATGCATTTTCCAGAGTAGCTGGTGGGAACAGGCGCTACTTCCAGCCTGCACTGGCACAAGACACTTTTACCTCTAATCTGTTCAGGTAGTGCTTTCCTCAGTCTTGGGTAGTTTTTGTTATACTTTTGCAGTGATCTATAGTTTGGTGAATATTCAAGAGGGACCCTCCACAGATCTCTGGGGCTTTCCTTTTGGGCAGATCCCGCCCGTTTTTAGTCCCTTATCCTGCAAACTCTAGCTATCTTGGTCTCCCTAAACTCTCAGCTCTATCTCCTCAACTCAAGGAGACTTTCAGGTTTCATCGTTGTTCTTCTTCCTGCTCTGTGGCTGGAAATCCTCTCAGGATGTAAGCTGGGACTCACCTCATCTGCTTTCTGTCTCTCAGGTACCACCACTTTGCACTGCCTGAGGTTCAATATCTTGTAAACTATTATTTTTTAGACTTCATCTAAGACTTTCTAAAACTTCATTTGTTTGTTTGCTTGTTTTGGTTTATTCTGTCAGGAGGGTAAATCTCATCTCTGTTATTTTATTCTATTGGAAGCAGAAGTCTAGTATCCAAATGGAAGTTTTTTTGAAGTAAAAAATATCATTATTAAAGTTAAAAAAACCTGAAGGATGTGTTAGAGATCCAGCTATTTGTGGCTGAATAGAGAATTTGTTGTCTAGAGGATAAATCTAAGGAGAATACCCACAGGCAGCACAGAAACATAAAAATGCTCACAATATGAAGGAGAGGTAAAGGATTTTGAGGACAAAATAAGAAAGTGCAACATTTACCTAAAAGGAGTTCCAGAAGAAAAAATAAAAAGGAAATGAAATATTAGAAAAAGAGAAAAAATTAAGATTGACAAAGAACATGAATTCTCAGACTAGAAAAGTTTACAAGCAGAATAAATAAATCTACACGTAACACATTGTTGTAAAACCACAGAGTACCAAAAACAAAGAAAACCACCCTAGCAACCAGAGAAGGAAGATGGAGGGTTCGCAGAAATATTTATTCTGATGCAAGCCTTTTCCACAACAATAGATTGGTATAATATGATAGAATAGCCAAGGGAAAATTCATTCTTAATCTAAAAGTCAGCTATAGAAGTAACCTATACTCAGCTAAGTATCAGTCAAGAGTAAGAGCAAAATAATGACATTTTTTAAGCAAAACACAGGAGAATCTGTCACTCAGGGATTTTTCCCTGAATTAACCAGAGAGATACTTTAGGAAGAAGAAAATTAAATCCAGAAGAAAAATGTAAGATACAATAGAGTTGGAATTAATACGACAAAATGTAAACTTCTGTTTGATCTTGGTACAGGTTGTGAGGGTGTCTAAAATACTTTCTATGCTTTTTGTATGTTTAAAATATTTTAATGCAAAAGGAAAAGAACTCTGGAGAAAATGATATAACGAAAGCCAATCTAGGACAGTGTTACTGTGTAAAAAAGTAAAGTAAGATGAGGACAGAAAATTACCCACAGTTTTCCGAGATGAAACCCACTGATAGGCTTGACAAGAGCAGATCTATGACTTTGGCCTATGACTGGAGTCAATAAGAAGTCAGGTAGAAGTGCTGTGACTGATCTTCCATGCATTGCTACCTGACCAGAATTACCAGAGCTTCTCTGTGTGATATACAAATGTAAGTTGACCCACCACTCATCACCTCCCAAATTTAGCAACTTATCTACAGCCAGTCTGTGGCTCCTCTTTGCCTAAAAGACAAAGCTTGAACTTCATAGTCTAACACACAAAGTCTGTTAGCTCCTGCCCACCCTGGGAGAGTTAATGTAGACTCACGTGCCTAAGAAAAAGTTAGTAGAGACCCATATATCTAAGAGTTAATGGAGACCCAGATATCTACATTGATCTCCTGGGTTGGAAATGCAGTTGCCTGCTCAAACTTATCTAGCTTTTTTGAATTTCTGGACACTCACTTTAGCTTCCATCTTGCCTGTCTTAGCTCTTCCATCTCTTCAGCCATCCTGGGTCTCCTGGTATTAGATTTGACTCAACTTATTATCCATTATATTCAATCCTGTTTTCTTTTCTAGATAGAACCTGCCTTCCTGCTTATGATACCTTTCCCACACAGACTGTATTCCACATGTATTTTGTGTTTTCCAGAGTCCCAAACCTGATGTTCTTGGCACATTTACATTCTGGTGCAACCAAAACCCTAACAAAAACAGAATTCTCCCTTCAGTATCTCTTCTGGCTGTTTGTTCCGCCTGTTCTTAAATACCTGCAATAACAGGGAGCTCCACAACTTTAAGGTACCAGGCTTCACTCAGGACAACTCAATTAATTTTAATTGATTAATCAATTAAATTAAAAATTAAATTAAATTAATTCAATTCAATTAAAAATCAACCAATTAATTTTAATTGATAAAATTAATATTTTACCTCTTACCATGAATAAATCATGTCTTAAGGAGGAGGAAGAAGTGAGTTTTCACTCCAGGGAGAAGGTGTGGTGGTAGCACCAGCCATAGTCCTGAGGACCAGTACAGATCATTGGTTCTCAACCAGGAGTGATTTTTCTCCCATGAGACATTTGGCAATGTCTGGAGACACGTTTGTTTATCACAACTTGATGGGAGAGGTGCAATGAGATTAGCATCCAGCATGATGCTGCTAAACATTATAAAATGCATGGGACAGTCCCCCACAATGAAGAATAATGCTTCCTACAGAGGAGAAGCGTTGTATAGCTGAGGAGGGACTCCAGTAGCTGAAAGCCTCAGTAGTGGCTTTACACTCTTCAGGCCACTGGATGGGCATATTCTTTCACAGGCCCTCCATGAGCAAGGTGCTAACACGAGCGGACCCCCTCATGCTATTGTTTGTAGGCCAATTCACTCATTCTCTATGAGTGAGAGAGTCTACTCGAGGAACAAATCATAAGCTTGCTTTCTGGCGAGAAGCCAAAGCAAAGGGAGGCAATTTCATTAGAGTCAAAGCCAGAGCTGCAAGAGGCCAGACATACCAGGTTTTGGTTGGATTCTCCAGAAGCAGATCCTGAGATAAGCACCTGATAAGGGAGAGCAGGCAGGAAGCCAAACAAGGGAGCTGTCTCAGGCAAGATCCCACAGAAGATAGTTTCAGCTTGACCCCCCATGGGAGCTCTGGCATGTATGTTTTGCTCTGGAGCTCAAGTTACACCTCAGAAAAGGGAATGGGCTCAAATTCTCCCACATTCATTAGCCATGGGTTAAGGGCCATGATGGAGAAGTAAACTCCTAGGAACTTCCAGCCTTCCCTACAGGTGGCCCAAGTGGGCTCCAGCAGCCTGGGGGCAATCCTCCGTAAAAACGTTGCAGGTTGCAGGTGCTGGCTGTTGGAAGTGAAGATATACCACAGATAAGGAGCACATAAAAATGGTTAAAAGGGATCCTGAGGGGATCTGGGTGGATCACTGATGTTGTCTACTGCACACTTATTTCAGTTGAGGCTGCAGGCCCAACCTCAACAGCAGTCATTTACGGAGTGCCTCATAGGTCCCAAGCATAGCTGCCAGGGACGCACACGTTTTAGCCATCGCTCTGTACTCCATCATCTCTAGGTATGGATGCCATAATTGCTAGCTTGGAGCCTGCGTTTGTTTCATTCCAGTCCTCAACTTATGCTTGTGTCTGGTTTGTGTGTTTCTTACATCTTCATTATAGTGCATTTACTGGTGTAATCCAGATGTCAGTAAATCAGTGTCAAACTCCCAAATCCGTGCCCTGTGGAAAACTATGAAGAATTCCCTCTGCCTCCACCAATATTGCCACAATTGCTGGGGCTTCCTTATGATCCCTTCTGCATCTGGAATTTGCTTTAAATATTCCATCTTTATTCAACTCGGACATCAAATCAAGCTCCTGTATGTACTTTCACAAAGAGCCCACTGACGCCCAGAGTTGAACAGGGATTTTGGCTAAACTAACTGAAATTTCCAGGAGTGCAGAAAGAAGTTAGCATCATAGAGAGCACAGCCTATGAGGATTTTGCTGGCTCCTTCTCTTCTCTCTCTAATTGTCTCCTACGATCCAGATAAAGTCCTCTTCTGGGTTCTGCACAGCAGGTTAGTAAGCATCTTCTGAGGCTTAAGCTTGCCCTTGGGCTTCCAGCACCACCTCAGTGGTTCATCATTACATTTCTTCCGTATAAATACAATGCTCTTGCCAAGAGGAATTATGTGGAATAACAAGACTTCCTTCCACAAACCTTCGTTTTAAACAGATTGCTTTTTAATTTATGTGCTTTATTCTGGTATATTCCTGCCCGTTCTTTCATTCATTTATTTCCTTACTTACTAACTTACTTATTTTCATGTCTCAGTTATTGATTGAGACACATTTCTTATAAACAACCTGCATTTGGATCTAATCTGGGAGTCTTTGCTTTTATTGTATTCATTATTATATATATTGTGAAGATTGACGTGTTTGCTCTCGCTTCTTTCATCTTAGTTTATGCCTTGTTTTTCAGGCCTCTTTGCTTCTTTTCTTCCTATCTTTTGCCAAATGTCTTTTGTTTATTTGCTGTTTTTACCCTAGTGATTTCAAAGTCATGAATTCTATTTTTGCTGGCTTCATGGTTATCCTTACAGCTCAAAAAATATTTGATCTCATATTCTTTTATGCAAGACCTTTTGACACTCTCCATGAAAAATGAGATCTCTGTATAGTTCCATTTCTTTCCCACCTATGTACACCTCCAACTTCTCAAGAATTTTTAGTATAACCTTGACTTTTAAATCCAAGTTATTCACACTGTTACATTTTAAATCTCTTTCTTACACAATTAAATATACATTTAATACATACACAATTAAATATCCTTATTTATACAGTAATTCTGACTTTAAGCTATATCATTGCTCACCACATTTCTTTCTTTCTTTTTTTTTTTTTTTTTAGACAGAGTCTCACTCTGTTGCCCAAGCTGGAGTATAGGGTGCGATCTCGGCTCACTGCTCCCTCCACCTCCCAGGTTCCAGCGATTCTCCTGCCTCAGCCTCCTGAGTAGCTGGAATTAAGGCACGTGCCACCACGTCCAGCTAATTTTTGTATTTTTAGCAGAGACGGGGTTTCACCATGTTGGCCAGGCTGGTCTGGATCTCCTCGCTTCAGGTGACCCACTCGCCTCCGCCTCCCAAAGTGCACATTTCTTTTCCATCCTATTTTCCTCATCTTTGAGTTCTTTGTCCTGTTTGTCTCTAACATCACTAGAGTGCTTTTTGAGAAAACAGAATTAAGAAAGGAAGGTGAGTTGCGTCCTTTCAGAGACCTTGTCTGGCTGGGAAGTTCTCTCCATTTGCCTCAGCTCAGAATTGTTCAGTTGCCATCTGTAACATTGCCCCATTTACCTCTGATTTGTGTTTGTTTGTTTGTTTGTTTGTTTGTTTTTGAGACAGAGTCTCTCTTCCTCGCCAGGCTGGAGTGAAGTAGCATGATCTCGGTTCACTGCAACGTCCACCTCCCAGATTTAAGTGATTCTCCTGCCTCAGCCTCCCAAGTAGCTGGGACTACAGGAGCATGCCATCATGCCCAGCTAATTTTTGTACTTTTAGTAGAGACGGAGTTTCATCATGTTGGCCAGGATGGTCTCGATCTCTTGACCTCATGATCTGCCATCTCGGCCTCCCAAAGTGCTGGGGTTACAGGCGTGAGCCACTGTGCCCAGCCTTCCTCTGATGTTTAGAGTTGCAGAAAATAAGTCAGTTGTTAGCTTGATCTTTTTGTTTGTTTTATCTGCATGGTTACATGTAAGATTTGTTTCCCTTATTCTTAAAATTTTTTAAACTTTCTAGAATATTTCTAAGGGTGCTTTTTTTTACATTACTGTCTCAGATACTTAGTAAACCCTTTTAATCTGAAGATTCTAGTCTTCTTTACCCCAAGAAAATGGCTCTTATTATACCTTCTGAATTCATTTTTCATGACTTTTATCTTTTTTGCTCGTGATCTCAATCTTCTTACACTTACAAAAAACTTTTTTACATTTCTGAATAATCAGATAATTTATCAAACCATCCTTCAAAATCAATGAGTCTCTTTTCTACCTTATTCACCATGCTATTCATGCTGTCCAGGATGGTTTTCTAAATTAAGGAATTCATGTTTTTCATCAGAAACCAATCTATCCTGATCTCAGATTTCTCCCTTTTCATAAGTGCATTGTCCCCTTGAATCTTGCTGAGAATACAAATTAGAGGGTTTTGTTTTCTGTGGATGCAGTTCCCTGGTTGTTCCCAAGGTTGCAACTTGCCTGAGAGCCTGCCAGTCTCCAGCCCCTGCTAGGGGTGCTTGTGTCAATCAGGGCTGCCATTGTCCACAGCAGATGGAAAAACCAGCTGGGGAGAGAACCATGCAGGAGGAGGATTCACTGTGAATTGAAAGCTTCACCTCACAACACTCAGCAACCTCACATTTTACGGAGTCTTCCAAGGCTTTCTTAGGACCACTGGCAACTTTAGGCAAGCTCATTTCATTAACTGTGATGGTCAAGCCACGTGAGTGCTGGTGATGACCACTGTAGCCACTCACTACACATGGTACACACTAATATGCTTTGTTCATTTGTTTATGCATTCATTCAACAAATTTTTCTTGAGCACTTCTTTGTACCAAGCTCACACTGAATATATGATAGTATATAAAGATCTACTCTATAGTGTTTTTATTAGAGTCAGGAGACAGACAACATACAATGAATAGATGATATAAAAGAGTTGTAAGTACTATCAAGAAAAAAAATCCAAGCCAAAATGTTAGAGAAAGAAAGGTTGTTATTTTTAGTAAGCATGCTCTGGAAAGACCTTTCTTAAGAGGTTTATTAGAGCAGAAACTGGGAGAAAGTGAGGGAGTAAAGCTCAGCAGATATTTGTGGGAAGAGGAGTACAGGCGGAGGGGACAGCCAGTGCAAAGGCCCTGAGGCAGAATAGTGATTAGACTTTCTAAGGAAAAACAAAGAGGCCAATGTGACTGAGGCTACAAGGGTGAGGCAGAGCAGGGCAGGGGGATGTTCTGAGGGGCAGCATGCTACATTGTGTTTGCTTTATGAGGAAGCCTTAAGGGCACCTGGGCCACACTTGGACTTCTTGTGAGAACGCCCCACCATTCAAGATGCAGGGCATGTCCTTTGCCAATCAGGGACATGCTTTATCGCAAAAAGCATTTCAGCAACCCCAGCCCCAGCATGTGGGTTGGCATTATTCCTGCTAAGTCACAGGCTTGACGTCTGCTGTGACGAGTTCTCTGGCCACCAAAGAGCTCCCTGCTGCAGCCTTTCACTAATGTCCAATGTGTTGGGCCAACTTCCCACACTCTGTTATCCATAAGCCTGTTCCTAAGCTTCCACTTTGTTGGTCTGAGCCCTGAACCTGCTGAGGGTCCACCAGAGCCTTTCTCTGGCAAGTGACCAGACGGCCCTGTCCACTGGGGCCTCTGCAATGCTTACTTAGCCTGGTTAGGGGACTCATGTCTAAGTGTGTTAATCATACTCATACTTAGAGAACCACCTCCTGCCTCTGCTATTTTGGATACTCCTACTATTTGTCCAAAGTCTGGGTTGTCCTGGCAAGTGCCTGCCCCAGAGTCATGTTCCTGACCCCCATTCCCATTCTTTGCATTCTTCCCTAGCTCTATCTCCTCTCCAAGCCTGTTTTTGAGGTTTGTGTGTGTTTCACCCCAAGCCCATTTGAATTTTTGCAGCTAGGCACCTACCATTCTTACCTTACTCTACATTCAGGATGGGTTATGTAAAGGAATGAAATCATATCTAAATTTTTAATAAGCAAAGAAACTTGTAATTAAGGGAAAACAAAAGGTTGTTTTTCAAAGGAGAGTTACTAGGATTGAGCAACCATCTGCTTCACTCTGTCCCAACAGACCCAGCCACTGAACGACCTTTCTTAAAGGTCTAAGTCTTTCTGAAAGTTTTAGTTTATGCAATGCAGAGGTCATACATACCTTTAAGTTTTATAACTCTAATATCTGCCTGACACTACTGTTAACAAGAAGTTACAGTCTTTTCCAAACTATATAGATCGATAAATATATATTGATTTATATCAAGATGGATTTATATCAAGAAATTCTTTCCTTGCACTCATTTTGCAGAAACCTATGTGGATTTCTCATCAAAATCTGTTGACTAGTCATGCTAAATGTGAGAATTCGTTCCAAACTGCCTGGAATGTTATCAGGTGCAACACCTGGATGAATTATAGGGCCAACATATCACCAAAACTGTCTTCTATAATTATACAGAGTTTTCCTGTGAAAATCATTCTTCAGTAGAGGAGTTATCCTTTCTACAGTTTATGAATAAACCAAATTGATGAAAGAAATTCTATTTCCTGCCACCCACCCACACCCATTAAGACACCTGTCAATTAAGACCATCTACAGCATCAAGCCACACAGTTGATGGCATTAATCGATCATCCTGTGGGCTGTATCTTAGAGAAACTAGCCCAGTGAAATGCAGGACCAGTATGGCAGGTGGCTCAGCAACATCTGATTCAGCATGAACTAGTTGACCTCGAATAGGCCTTCCACTCTGCTATTGCCAGTAGTAAGAATACAATATATTTGTAGAGACTCAGAAGTGTCTTCAATGACTTCATTGACCTTGTGTCATCTTCCAGACAGGAGGGTCTTCATCAGGAGTCCAGTTGTCATTGAAGTGATTCAGCAATGGTTGCTGTTTGTGAAAGAACAAGACCTAAGTCAAGAAAGCCTTGGATAGGCTTGAAATTCATGGCTTCTCTTTTGAGTCAGCCCACTGTGGATTATTAAAATCTAATTTTTGGTGCTGTGAATAGCAGGTGCTTTGACCAGGTAACCTTAGAAGATGAATTGGCCCAGGATGTTATAAAATTCACAACCTAAGCAGCAATTTTTCAAAACTCTTTTTTGGTAGTAGAAGGAGCACAAATTATTAATATCCAACTTAAACAGCAGTAGTTCACAAGCTGCAGATTCCATTTGTGAAATTTAAATCTCTGAGCAGTGACTGATGGTGCTTGGGAAAAGCGCACCTTCAGTAATACCACATGTTCAGCTGTCTTGCTCTTATTTAAATCAGGGACTGTGAGAAACTCTGATATGGCATATGTTTAAGTCCTGCTGACCAGCGATGTAAGCAAAGTGGGGGCTAGAGGGGTCCTTATGACAGCAGTCATTTCCATTTTAGCAGCACAAACCCATACCTCATGCAAAACCATCGCGTGTTGCTCCAAGCTGCAAGGGTCCCTCATATGCTCACAACCAGCTGTCTTTTCCTCTTCTCTGGCCCATCACTGATGCTCACCAATGAGGAAGCCACTTAAGGGTAGTGCCCACCACTGTGTTTCTTCCAGGGGAACCCAATTGTCTTAGTTGGATTTCCACAGAAGCAGAACCTAAGACAAGGATTCAACCACAATTACCTTATGTGAGACACAATCCCAGGAGTAGAGAATCAAGCAGGGAGGGGAGAGAAGCAACAGATTTGTTATCAAGCCAATCACCATTGTTGGCACCTCAAGTTTAATCTCAATGAGAGACTCTTGGAAGCAATATAGAAAGCACACCTCAGAGTTGGCCCTCTGCCCTCAGGAGTATTTACATACCAGCTCCCATCAGTCATTCATTATTCAAGGACTATTGAGGTAGGGGCCTTAGTTCATGCCAGAGAAAAACCTTAGGCAACCGGAAGACAGGCTGGTATGCACTACAATGGTAAGGCCCAAGAGGATATGCGTGGGGAACCTGTAGTGTCTATCTCACCAATACCCACGGTAAAGATGCCATTTCCTGGCTGTTCCCAAGCTGAGAAGACCAGGTGGACCACATTCCCTGCAGGCCTGACTGCACCAGTGTGCACATGTGCAAGCATGTCTGTAGGATACATTCCCAGAAGTGGAAGTGCCTATTGTGAAAAGTACATGTTTTTTAAAATTTTAAGATGTACTGCCAAACTGCCTTCCAAGAAATATTCCCCAACTGATATTCTGGTCTACAGTGTAACTGAATCTCCTTTACCCTGCTTTGTAGGATATTGATATTTCCTATTGCTGTAAAATTTGTCATGCTGTAGTCTCACCTTATTGTTTCACTTTTAGGTTAAATTTACATGTAGTAAAATGTATATATTTTATTGAACAGTTCTGTGAGATTTAACGGATGCATAGAATTATGTAACCACCACCACAATTAAGATTAAAAAACCCAGCTCCCCAAAAATAAAAATACACATTTGTTACCTCGTAGTCAACCTTTCCCACACATACGGCCCCTGGCAACCATTGATATGTTTTCTATTTATACAGTTTGGCCTTTTCTCAATGATCATATAAATTGAATTATAGAATATATGACCTTTCAAGTATATCTTCTGTAATGTAGCATAAAGCATTTGAGATACATTCATGTTGTTATGTGAATCAATACGTCATTCTTTTTTATTTACTGAGTTGGAAGTATTACAGCGTGTTTATTCATTTACTCATTGAAGAATATATGTGTTCTTTCCAGTTTTTGATGATTATGAATATCCTTTCATGTACAGGTGTTTGTGTCAACATAGTTTTCATTTCACTTGGGCAAATACCTATGAGTGATATTGCTGGGTCATATGAAAACTTTGTTAAACTTCACAAGAAACTGTCAAAATGCTTTCCAAAATGGCTATATCATTTTGCATTTGCACAAGCAAAATATGAGTTTCCGTTTCTCCACATTGTTATTAATAATGTTTCTTTTTCCTTCCTTCTTTCCTTCCTCCCTCCCTTCCTTCCTTTCTTCGTTCTTTCCTTCTCTCCTTCCTTCCTTATTTTAAATTCTTTCTTTCTCTCTACTTTCCTTTTCTTTTGCCATTCTAATTGTTGTGTAGGGGTATCTAATGATTTTAATTTGCATTTTCCTAATGATATATGCTTACTTGCTATCTATATATCTTGTTGGTAAAGTGTCTGTTAACTTCTTTGTTCATTTTTAATTGGGTTGTTTATTATCTTATTGTTGAATTTTTAGAGTTCTGAATATATATAGTAACTCTATCAGCTACGCGATTTGCAAATATTCTTTACCAGTCTACAGCTTGTCTTCCAATTACCTTAAACAATGTTTCCAAAGAATGGAAGTTCTTAATTTTAATAAAGTCTAATTTATTATTATTCTTTTATGAATCTTGCTTTCTGTGGTATATTTAATAAATCTTTGCCTAACCCACATTCACAAAGATTTTATCCTCTATTTTCCTCTAGAGCTTTATAGTTTTGGAGTTTACATTTAGATCTATGATCAATTTTGAGTTGATTTTTGCTTATGGTGTGAGATACGGATCAAGGATTTTTGTTTGTTTGCATGTGGATGTCCAATTGTTCCCACATCATTTGCTGAAAAGGCAATGCCTATTCTATTAAATTTCCTTTACAATTTTGTTGAAAATCAATCAAGCATATATCTGCAGGTCCATTTTTGGATGTTATATTCTGTTTTATTGATCTTCATGTTTACTTTTGACAAATATCACACTCTGTATATCACCATAGCTTTATAATAAGCCTTGAAATCCAGTAGTGTGGGTCCTCTAACCCTGTTCTTTTTCAAAATTGTTTTGGCTCTTCTAGTTCCTCTGCATTTCTATGTACATTTTAGAATAGTTTGTCAATGTCTACGAAAAGCCTGCTGGAGTTTTGATTTGAATTGCACTAAATATACAGATCAACTTGAAGATAACTGATATCTAAACTATGCTGAGACTTCTAATTCATGAACACAGTACATTTCTATTTATGAACTTCTTTTATTTCTATCATCAGTTTTTTTTTTAATAGTTTTCAGCATACCTGAATATATTTTGTAAAATTTGTACCTAAGTATCCACATTTTGGTGCTATTAAAAATGGTACTGTTTAAAATTTCAATTTTTCAGTTTTTCATTGCTAGTGTGTAAAAATATGGTTAATTTTTGTATATTGACCTTGTCTCTTGCAATGTCGCTAGGCTCTTTCACCCAAAATTTTTTTAAAAGAAACTATCTTCTGTTTTATTTTAATACCTTTATACAGTCATGAGTCCCTTAACAATGGGGATGCATTCTAAGAAATGCACCATTAGGCAATTTTATTTTTGTGCAACCATCATGGAGTGTATTTACATAAACCTAGATGGTGCAGCCTACTACATACTTAGGCTTTATGGTATAGCCTATCTCTCCTAGGCTACAAACCTATACAGCATGTTATTGTACTGAATACTAGGCAACTGTAACACAATGGTAAGGATCTGTATATCTAAACACATCTAAACATAGGAAAAGAACAGTCAAAATATGATGCAAAAGATTTAAAGACAGTACACCGATACAGGGCACTTACCATGAATGCAGCTTATAGGGCTAGAAGTCACTCTGGTTGAGTCAGTGAGTGACTGGTGAGTGAATGGGAAGGCCTAAGACATTATGCTACTGCAAACTTTATAATAAACACTGCACATTTAGACTGCATTAAATTCATTTTTAAAATTATTTCTTCAATAACAAATCCTTAGCTTACCATAACCTTTTCCCTTTATAAGGTTTTGAATTATTTTTTTTAACTTTTTGACCCTTTTTTTTTTTTTAACAGTATTTAGCTTAAAACACAAATACATGGTACAGCTAGCTATACGGAACTATTTTCTTTCTTTATATCCTTATTCTAAAATTTTCTTTTTTTTTTTTTAACTTTTTAAGCTTTTTTTGTTAAAAACTAAGACACAAGCACCCACATTAGCCCATGCGCACACAGGGTCAGGATAATCAACATCAGTGTCTTTCACCTCCACATCTTGTTCCTCTGGTAAGTCTTCGGGGCAATACCACGCATGGAGCTGTCATCTCTGATGATAAGAATGTCTTCTTCTGGAATACCTCCTGGAGGACCCGCCTAAGGCTGTTTCACAGTTAACTTTTTTTTTTTTAATAAAGAGAAGGAGTACACGCTAAACTAATGATAAAAAGTATAGTACAGTAAATACAAAAATCAGTAACATAGTTGTTTATTATCAAGTGTTACATAGCACATCGTTGTATGTGCTATGCCTTTATAAACTGGCAACACAGGTTTGTTTATACCAGCATCACCACAAACATGTGAGTAATGTTGTGCTACAACTTAATGACGGCCACACGTCACTCAGTGAGAGGAATTTTTCACCTCCATTATAATCTCCATTATAATCACCATTGTTATCTGCAACATCATTTTCAGTGCATGACTGTACTTTTGTTTTTGGACTTAACTTCTTAACCCTCTTAGAATATATTTCTGTGTATGGTGTGGTGTTGGAGTACAGTATCATTTCTTTCCTTCTAACAGCTTTTTGTGAATAATCCAATCTTTTCTCCCCCTTTCAGCAAATCCTGTTACAGAAAAATTTGAATATGGGTGTGCATTACACATATTGAGTTCCTGAATTCGGAGTACTTGCAAACCATTCTGAAAATACACTACACATGTAAATGCTAAATATACATTTGGCCCTCCCTAACTGTGGAAGATTGGTTCTAGGACTCCTGCAGACACCAAATCCTCTGATGCTCAAGTCCTTTACATAAAGTGGCACAGTACAGTCAGACCCCTGCAACCCAATCTGTGGGTTCCATCAACCATGGATGGAAAATAGATACAGTCGGTTCTCAGTATCTACAGATTTTGATCCATGGATGTGGAACCAGCAAATACATATGTGGAACGATATGTACTAATATGTAGCTAACATTATGTACTTTTTTTCTTCATTTTTGTTGCACCTTATTTCAGAATGGATTATGCCCAGGGTTGTGCCATTGTTTCAGCAGTGGAATGTACTAGATGGTTACTTTGCATCTTCATCTCAGCAGAGTTCTTCTGCAACAGGCATTCTTAAAGGTCCTGCACTAGGGTATCTTTAATTGAGCAGGTTCTCATCACAGGAGCTTTCTGCTTCCACTCTTAGTGAATTCATGTGTGCATGGAGCAATCTACCAAAAAAGAGCCAAAAATGTGTCCTTAGCTCTCACTAGGTAAAGCAAATAGGGGGGGAAAGAGGGCTCAGCGATTTCCTTTTTATTTTGTCACATAGAGCTTTAAAGAAAAAAAAAAAAGGCTCAAAGCATGTCACCCTGATCCAAGAGGCAGAAAAGAGAGAGTGCAGTATCAGGCAGACTCCCTGCTGGCTCAGGGTGAAGAATAGCCGAGGAGTGCATTCCAGCCTGGGGCCAGCTGCACCTGCTATATTTGGGGTCAGTCTCCCTGAGGCAATGCCTCTGCAGGATTCACCAAGGGAATTCCTGGGAATCTCCACCTACTTCCTCTCCTCCAAATGATAGCAAGTGGCTTTTCACTCTGACGGCATTTGTGTTTGCATTTGGATTTAGGAATAATTGTTAACTTACCCAGGCTTCTTGGAGAATCCACAGGAATCAGCGTCTTTTTTGGAACGTAAATGGCATTTTCTCAAGTGTGCTATTGTGTGTGTGTGCTATTTTCTTTGTTTATGGTATTTTTAAAAACATAGATCATATTGAACGTTTGAGGGCAATGATTTCAGTATTAATTAAAGGCATATCACAAGGGGAGAAAGCACGTAATGGAGAAGACTGGCAGTTCTTCGGTGAGAGTGAGCTCTGTGGAGCTCAAAGCAAGTGGGTATTGTCCCTAGGTGAGTGGTGGGAGAGTCAGAAAGGTGTCTCTGAGGAGGTGATCTGCTCAGGGCTCTCCCTCTCTCTGCAACGAAGAATGCTCGTTCTCTATGTCCAGGCTCAGCTATGTCTTTTCTGACAAACACCCACAAGCAGGCCTTATCCACATTCTAGCCTTCGGGACATCTGAAACAGCCTCTGGGGCACCTCCTACTCTCCTAAGGTTTCCCCCAAAAAAGAGTGAGGTGGTTCTGCAAGGCCTGTGACCACGAGGTGACAAAGAATGCCCCTAACCACCCCCAACATCGGGGCCCTTTTGATAACAACAAAGGGGCCTCCAGCTGTGCTGTGAGGCAGACACTGACCAGCCTAGCAGGAGGTCAGCAATGTGGGTGGAAGGGAGGGCCCAAGAGATTGCTATCCCATAGTCACACTGGATTAGGGGCTCTGCATTAAAGATCACTCAGCGTTAACTGCAAAAAAAAAAAAAAAAAAGTGCAATCAGAACTGTATACCAGAAACTGAATTCCACAACAACCCCATGCCGTTTGCATTAACATTCCCGTTTTACAGATAACGACACGGAGGCCCAGAGAAGCTCAGTGGCTAGTCAGCTCTGAATTCAAACATGTGTCTTCTCTCCACAAGTTTCTCCTACTCTGCCACACTTGTGGATCAGGGGTTATATTTCAAACCAGTAATTCTCAGCCTTCCCTCTGCCTTCACATTGTCTACATTCCAAAGTTCGCCCATCAGTAACTTCCCAAATTACACACAGGGATTCTCCACCAGGGAGGCAGAGAGGAGGCCATGTCCCCACCCCCAACCCTCTGCAGTGAGACCCATTAGAGGAAGTGCGTCTAGTTTGAAAAAGTCTCCCCAGAACCTTCTAAAACACCCTCTAGGCCACTTGAGTATCACTGATTTAATTAAACCGAAAGACACAGGCCAGATCACATAATTATTTTCCTGCCCACATAACTGCTATTTCCATTCCCAGGGACATTATTGGAGTAACATTTGACACACACCCCAACCCCAAGCCTTTATTCCTGGGTTCTTTGTAATGTGGAAGTTTATCAAAGAGCAGCATTTACTAACTAGAACACACACAGCCAGGGCCAACGTGGAGGTACAGTCATGTTAGAGAAGACAGGGGCTCTGGGCTACGTGGGAACAGAGAATGGCGAATTCAAAGATGAAAAGGGGTGGGCACCAGGAGTGAGGGGTGGGGGAATTCTGCCCTCCCCACCCACCAGGGAGTTCCACCAAGGACAGGAAGAAGACGGCAGCGATGAGGACAGTGTCCCAGCCGCATGCCCTCGCTGCATGCTGGAGGATTTCCGCACCGGTGAATGCCTAACCTGCGGAGGGACTCCGTATCTCCCGACCTGGGGGCGTTCTCGGGCCACAGGTCCATGCCGGGCCCACATACAGGTTAGGCCTGAAAGATGGGAGAGTAAGATGCCTCTGAAAGTTTCTCAGGCAGTGAGGGATGGGAGATAGTGAAGGAAACTCCAGTTTGCTACACCTTGGTGAGAATTCTGAGGTACGTTCTACCCTGGTTCCCAGAGGTCCCCAGTGGGAGGGAGCCCACTTGCCCGCAGAGCACTGTGCTCATTAATGCCCCTTGAACGGACTTCTCCTCCTGCCCTGACTCACTTTCCCACTCCCTCATGGCTGCTTTCTGGGATCACCTCCCAAATAAACAACCCACACCCAAGTCCCCGTCTCAGGGTCTACCTTGCAGAAACCCAAATGAAGACACACACACACACACACACACACACAAATGTTTTCAGTCCAAGCTCTTTCTCAGGCTTCAGGCTTCAGTACCACACACCAGTTGTCTACGGGACACCTCGATGACACCCCAGCCGGACTCCTCGTTTTGCCCTGTGGACTCATTCTCCTCCCTCCTCTGCCAAGTCGGTGAATGGCAAGAGGATCTTTTTCTAGGAGTATCACCTCCCGCTGTCCTCAGGAAGTCATTTAAGTGACCCAATTTGGATAAAATGAAAGCCAGGATCAGTTTTTTTGCTCAGTTATTGGGAAAGAAAATCTCTTATTTCCATCCCCAAGACATGGGACATGGGGCTGCGTGTGTATGTGTGTGTATGTGTGTGTGTGTGTGTGTGTGTGTGTGTGTAAAGGCAGAACCTACTAAGAGTGAAGAAGAGGCTGAAGCTGTCAGGCAGCTGTTACTCATGGGTTCTCTCCGCTTCAGGGTGCCAGCCGCTTCCAGCTGAATCTCTTTGCCCATGGGCTTTCTCAGAACTCTCCGAAGGCTGCACTGCCTGAGTGCCCAGCAGCTGGAAGTGCCGGGGGATTAATACCCCTCAGGGAGGCCCTCTACCAACAACTGGTGGGAATTGTTGCCCCAGCTGCTTCGCCCCTCAGGTGGGTAACACTGAGGCATGCAATCCACCAGGTTTCCCAGAGTGCACTGTGGGATTAAGCTCCAGGTACCCACAGGGAGAGCTGGCTGGATCCTGCACCACTTTTTGCCTGTCTTCCCTTCCCTGTCTCACTTCCCCACACTCTCGCTGCTACCTCCTGCATCTTCCAAATCACAGTCAAATTCTTGCCTGAGGGACTGCTTTGGGGAAACCCACATTAAAAGGTGGCAACACCAAGGACACAGATAAAATAACAAAAGGAGGCAGGGAAAAGTAGTCTCACTCATCATTTGAACCCTGGATCAAGTAGTGTCTGAGGCAATACAGCATTTTTTTTTTCCTTAAACAAACCTGATTTTTTTTTTTGTCAGTTGCAACACTGAGTCTTAGTAGATATATCTAAAATTGTGCAAAAACCACTGGACAACACTGACACTGCCATTCCAGATCCTTCACAACGTAGTTCCAGCCTTAGCTTCTCCAACACTCTACCCCACCCTTCCCCACCTCCAGACACAGACCAGACTGGGTTCCTCACTGATGGTGGAAACCCTCCATGCCCTTTTGTACAGTCAGGCCATCTCTGCCACTAGGCACATCCCACTCATGCATCCACCCATTCTCTGTTGGACCAAATGCCATCCATCTTGCAGGGTTCCAGTCTGGAGCCCTCTTTGCTCCCTCCACCCAGGTCAAAGTCTCCTCCATTTTCTGACAAGATGTTCACCTCTCATGGCACTTTCCATGTTCCTCTCATGTGTATAATAGCAATAATTTTCTATTAAAATTACCACCTCTCTCAGACAGGAGGCCCTGGATGCTGCTCTTGTCTTGCTTCTAGGTCTGCCTAATGGTTACACAGATGTGTTCACTTTGCGGAAATTTATCAAATGATGTGCTTCTAATGTGTGCAACATTACTTGTTAACAAAGTCATTTATTTAAAAATAAAATATCAGCTGCAATCTAAAGTTCTCATGGCAGAGGGAAAGACCTTTTTTCCTTCTGAGCATTATGATACATGTGGGTTATACAACTTGAGGATTAGGAGATGGCTGAATGACTTGCCCCCAAGGAGGAAGAATTGTGGCTTCCCAGAGTCGGGAAGAGTGGGTGAGCAGGATAGATGGAGGAAAGGGAGAACAACCACACACCCACAATGAGATCGCTACTCCATGACTCTCAGCTTTCAACACATTATCTAAATTCACAAAATGCTTGGCACAAGTGGATTTTTTCTGGACTGTGGTAAAGTGGCTTAGTTCCATGTGTCCACTGACGCAGAATGAGATGTTGTTAGCATACTTGATTCAGGAGTTGGCAGTAAAGAGCCCCAAGAGAGGGTAACTCTGAAAATTAGTGTTTGTCACTGGGAGGACGTCAGACTTTATGGGGCCAAAAAATTGGATGTTGAAGCCAAGTTTAGTCCCTACCAGAGGAATAGGAACACGAGACAGTGTTCTCAGTATGTCTTTTCTCCTTTATTGGTCTGTAAGGTTCTTGAGGTTGAAAATAGCCATTGGATGGGTGATGAGACAGAAATATTTCCCCTTTACTTGTCCTCTTTTCTCAACTCTAAACATGAAAAGGTGCCGATAAAACTATTTTCTGCATGAAGTAATGAAAAATAGAGAAGAGGGACTTGGTCTTCTTGGATAGACAAGAATTCTTCTGATATAGAAGCGCCTAAACAGTATAAAGAACACAAAAATTATAGTTGAAGATGAGGCCGAAATCTCAGTTTAACCACTTACTAGTTGTGTGACTTTGGGCAAGTCACAGCTTCTCTGAACTTCAGTCTTTTCATCTATAAAGTTGGTGCCTAAGGAAATACTTTTATAAATGGTAAAGTGCTTTTTAGATTTCTGTGTTGAGAGCGTTGTTTTCAGGACCTGCATTCTAATCTGGCAAAGCTTGCTGAGCAATGTAACTTTTCTGCCCCCAAATTCCTCCCCCATGAGTTTGTGAATTCTGGCACAGCTGGAACAGGTATCAAAAGTATAGAAATGCAAGTATTCATTGATTGAATTGGCACAGAGGTGTAAGTGATTCTCGGTAGATTCATTCCAGAAAGAATAGGTTTTCTTTGATGAAAGGACACTAGCAATTTTACTAGGATGGGGAGAGGCCACAAGAGAAGGGACTGGGGCCATTGGCAACTTTATTTCAAATGCCATCAAGAAAAGGCCCTCATACCTCCCTTGCTGTATCATCACTGCTGTGTGTTATTGTCATCTGTGTTCCTATCTCGTTGAAGTAGGCAGATGTTACACGAACTTTGGAAAGAAATAAACCAGGTGTGAAATGTGTCTTCTCAAAGTAACACCTGCAGGAGGTTGCACCTGGCCCTTCTTCTCAAAGTGCCTCCCAGTGGGGGGGTGATGTTTGCCAGATGCACCCTTCCAGCATCCCTGTAGGGCCCTACCCAGTAGTGGGTGCAGCAGTTATCCTATAGATCAGGCCTTCTGACTTTCGGGTGGCTAAGAACACCCTGGGAGTTTCGTTTAAATGCAGATTGTAGGTCAGCAGGACTGGGGTAGGGTCTGAGATCCTGAATTTCTGACAAGCTCTCCCAGGTGATGCTCATGCTGCTGGTGCTTGGACTGTGCTTTTAGGGGCAAGGCTACAGATGCTTGTTAAATTAACAAATGAGTCAATAAGTAATAAATGAATTAATTTGTTAAATTTCCGTTACCTATGTTATCAGTCATAGCTCTTTCATCTACTAAAAGACTCTTACCTGTCTGCCCCTCCCAGGAAATTGCAGGTTATTATTTGCAGGCGGCTGTCTGACGGGAAGCCAGGATCTGTCTTCAGTCACGTGGCCTGTCTCTGCTTTTGGGTAGCAGCTGTCTAACCCTCGGCCCCCACACCCCCAGCCTGTGCCCTGTAACTCACCAGGTAGCATTTGATGTGAAGATGAAAGGACCAGCACACCTGGGTGTCTGCCCCACTCTTCAAGCTCTACTTCCTTGACATCAATCACTCCAACCCTCTCACTGATTCAAATTAAAAACTGAGCTCCCCAGCTCCTGCTGCAACATATTCTGATTCACAACTGAACCCAACACCAGCTCAGCCCAGCCCAGCTCCAAGAATAGGTGATGGGACCAGCCACTGGTCACTTCCTTGCTTAACCTCTGGGGAGCAATTCTATGGTTGGCTGACTGTCATTCTCTTCCTAACTTCCCAGGTGCTGTGTTGGACAGCATCTGGGAATGAGATAGGGAGAACCCTAAGCATCTTCAGGGTGCGCATAACAGCACGTAGCCTGCCAGCTGGTCCACCTCAGAGCAGCCCGTGGGCACAAGTTTTTTCCCAATCCCTAGTATCAGGGTATGCTCTGTTTTGAATAGTATGAGCTAAGAGCTTGGCATCTTGTTTTCCATGGCTTCTTGCTGCATGAGAGCCTGTGTCAAAATGAGTTACTGAGGACAAGAATGCCACTTCATCTCCAACATCAGCCAGATTTTTAACATTTGGGTTCCTTTTGACATATATCCCTTATGGATATGGGCAATACCCCCTTTTTGGAGGACTTTGGTGAACAAATTCAATCCATATTTGTTAAGCACTAAGTCTTAAGCACTGTCTATACTGTTGAGGACACTGTGTTCAGCAAAACACACAGGTTTCTGCTCTCCCAGAGCCCACATTCTAGTGGGCAGGAAGAGAAAACAAACAAGTCAATAAATAATGAAGATATTTTCAGGTAGCCACAAGCCAATTGCAAAGACAATTAACTGTTGGCAATTTGTATGTCTTCTTTTTTTTTTTTTTTTTGAGACGGAGTCTTGATCTCAGCTCACTGCAAGCTCCGCCTCCCGGGTTTACGCCATTCTACTACAGGCGCCCGCCACCTCGCCCGGCTAGTTTTTTGTATTTTTTAGTAGAGACGGGGTTTCACCGTGTTAGCCAGGATGATCTCGATCTCCTGACCTCGTGATCCGCCCGTCTCGGCCTCCCAAAGTGCTGGGATTACAGGCTTGAGCCACCGTGCCCAGCCTGTATGTCTTCCTTAGAGAAATGTCTATTCAGGTGCTCTGTCCATGCTTTAGTTGGGTTATTTATTTTCTTGCTGTTGAATTCTGAATTTCTTATACATTTTAGATGTTAATCCCTTATTAGATATATGTTTTGCAAATATTTTTCCCTCATTCCATAAGTTGTATTTTTATCCTGTTGATTGCTTCCTTTGCTGTGCAGAAGCTTTATAGTTGGTTACAATCCCATTTGTGTATTTTTGCTTTTGTTTCCCCTGCTTTTGGGGTCATATTCAAAAACTCATTGCCTGTACCAATTTCAGGAAGCTTTTCTCCTATGTTTTCTTCTCATAGCTTCATAGTTTCAGATTTCACATTTAAGCCTCTATTTGCTTTTGAGTTTATTTTTGTACAAACTGTACGAAGGGTCCAATTATGTGGATGTCCAGTTTTCCCAACACCATTCATTAAAGAGATTGTTCTTCTTCCATTGAGTTCTTGGTACATGTGTCAAAGATCAGTTAATGTTAAATGTGTAGATTTATTTCTGGGCTCTCTACTCGGTTCCATTGGCCTGTATATCTGTTTTTATGACAATACCATTCTGTTTTGATTAGCATACCTTTGCAGTAATTTTGAAATCAGGCAGAGTGATGTCTCCAGCTTTGTTCTTTTCACTCAAAATTGTTCTGGCTATTCAGGGTATTTTTTGGTTCCATCTGAATTTTGGGATTGATTTTTCTATTTCTGTGAAAAATGTCATTGGGATTTTGATAAGAATTGCATTGAATTTGTAGGTCACTTTTGGTAATATGAACATTTTAACAATATTATTTCCAGTACATGAACATGGGATAGTTTTCCATTTATTTGTGTCTTCTTTAGCTTTTTTTGTCAATGTTTTATAGTTTTCAGTGTACATATCTTTCACCTCCTTGGTTAAATTTATTCTTAAGTGTTTTTATGCTATTGTGAATGAGATTTTTCTTGATTTTTGAAAAATAGTTTATTGTTAATGTACAGAAACACTGTTAATTTTTGTAAGTCACTTTTAGATCCTACAACTTTACTCTGTTTGTTTATTAGTTCTAACAGTTTTTTGGTGGAGTTTTTAGGGTTTTCTAAATGATTGTACCATCCACAAACAGTGACTATTTTATTTCTTCCTTTCCAATTTTATTTATTTTCTTGCTAATTGCTTTGGCTTGAAATTTCAATACTATATTAATTAGGAAGAATGAGACCAGGCATCCTTGTGTTCCTGATTGTAAAGAAAAAGCTTTCAACTTTTCACCACTGAGTATGATGTTAACCATGGGATTTTCAAAAAGTTCACGGAAAATGCATATTATGAAAACACTGTGCAGGGGTTTCAAATCTTTTTTGCACCAAAATAAACTTGTACCAATTTGTTATAATATGTCTGAGCAGGGTCTAGTTTGAGGCACTAAGAACGATAAGACATTACTTTGAAAGGAGACCCTATTAGAGGAGCATGAATTCTGCTAAAACTGAAGCAAGAACAAACATCAAACTTATGATGAAGCTTCGTGGAAGAATGGTGAAATCATTGATGCTTTATGAAAACTATATGGGGACAATCCCCACCAAAGGAATCAGCAGTTTAAAAATGGATAGTTTATTTTATGAAGGGACAAGGCAATGTTGAAGATGAAGTCCACAACAGGACACCATTCACATCAATTTGCAAGGGAAAAATTAGTCTTATTTGTGCCCTAATTGAAGAGGACTTACAATTAACAGTGCAAACAATAGCCAACACCATAGACATCTCAACTGGTTCAGCTTATACAATTCTGACTGAAAAGTTAAAGTTAAGCAAACTTTCCACTCGATGAGTGCCAAAATCAATAGAAATTTTAAATAAGTGGGATCAAGATCCTAAAGCATTTCTTCAAAGAATCGTAACAGAAGATGAAATATGGCTTTACCAGTATGATCCTGAAAACAAACAGCAATCAAGGCAACGACTACCAAGAGGTGGAAGTGATCCAGTCAAAAGCTAAGCAAACCAGTCAAGAGCAAAGGTCACAGCAACAGTTTTTTAAAACGCTCAAGGCATTTTGCTTGCTGATTTTCTGGAGGGCCAAAGAACAATAACATCTGCTTATTATGAGAGTGTTTTGAGAAAGTTAGCTGAAGCTTTAGCAGAAAAATGCTCAGGAAAAGTTCACCAGAGAGTCCTTCTTCACCACAACAACGTTTCTGCTCATTTCTCTCATCAAATAAGAGTAGTTTTGCAAAAGTTTTGTTGAGAAATCGTTAGGCATTCCACCTTAAAATCCTGATTTGTTTCCTTCGGATTTCTTTTTGTTTCCTGACAAATATTTTTATTCCCTAAAAATAAGAAAATATGTTTATTTCCTATTTAGAAAGTCTTTTTATTTCCTAAATATCTTTAAGGAGCACCCATTTTTCTTCAGTTAAAAATGTAAAAAAGGCTGCACTGGCATGGTTAAATAAATTCCCAGGATACTCAGTTTTTTAGGGATGAACTAAATAGCTGGTACTATCACTTACAAAAGTTTCTTGACCTTGATGGAACTTACGTTGAGAAAATGTTGAGAAATAAAGTTTATATTTTTTATTTTTACATTTTATTTCCATTTTTCCACAAACTTTTTGACTCCTCTCATGTGGTCTTTATTATGTTGAGATGCATTCCTTCTACCTAATTCATTCAGAGTTTTTGTCATGAAAGAATGTCATTGCTTTTTCTGCACCTGTTGACATGATTATATAATTTTTTTTATCTTTCATTCTGTTAATGTGGCGTATCACATTGATTGATGTGCATGTGTGGAGACATCCTTACATCTCAGGGATAAATCTTATTTGATCATTGTGTATGATCCTTTTCATGTACTGTGGAATTTGTTTTGCTAGTATTTTGCTGAAGATTTTGGCATCTGTGTTCATCAGGTATATTGGCCTGTCGTTTTCTTTTCTTGTAGCATTCTTGTCTGGCTTTGGTAGCAGGGTAAAGCTGGCTTCATAAAGTGAGTTTAGAAGTATTCCCTCCTCTTCAATTTTTTGGAAGAACTTAGGAAGAATTTAGCATTAATTTTTCTTTGCTTGACAGAATTTACCAGTGAAGTCATCATGACTTTAAATTTTCTATTGAAAGGTTTTAATAATTGATTCAATCTCTTTATTCATTATTGTTCTGTTCAAATTTTCTATTTGTGCTTCAGTCGTGGCATGTTGTGTGTTTCTTGGAACTTATTCATTTCTCCTAGATAATTCAATTTGTTGATATATAAATACTTGTAACAGTCTTTTATAATCCTTCTTATTTCTGAGGTATCTGGCATAATGTCTCCTCTTTCATTTCTAATTTTACTTATTTGAATCTTCTCTGCTTTTTTCTTAGTCTAACTAGAGGTTTATCAATTTCGTTTATCTTTTCAGAAAACTCTTAGTTTTATTGATTTCTTAAAATTGTTTTTATAATTTCTACTTCATTTATTTCTGCTCTGATCTTTGTATTTTCTTCCTTCTGCTGACATTAGCCTTAGTTTCTTCTTCTTTTTCTAGTTCCTTAAGGTGTAAGCTTAGGTTGTTTGAGATGTTTATTCTTTCTTAATGTAGCCATTTATTGCTATAAACATCCCTCTTAGAACTGCTTTTCCTATATTTCATAAGTTTTGATACATTTTCACTTCCATTTATCTTGATATTTTTAATTCCCTTATGATTTCTTCTTTGACCCATTGGTTATTTAAAAGTGTACTGTTTAAATTTCACACATTTGTGAATTTCCCAATTTCCTCCTGTATTTTTATCTAGTTTTATACCATTGTGGTCAGAAAAGATGCTTGATGTGATTTCAGTCTTTTGAATTTGCTAACACTTGCTTCGTGGCCTAACATGTGATGTATCTTGAATAATATTCCATGTGTACTTGCAAGGCATGTGTATTCTGGTGCTATTGGATGAAATGTTCTGTATATGTCTGTTAGATCTATTTGGTCTATAATATTGTTCAAGTCCTCTGTTTCCTTATTGATTTTCTGTCCTGATGATCTACTCATTATTAAAAATTGGGTATTGAGATCCCCTACTATTACTCTATTGCTTCATATCTGTTAATATTTGCTTTATTTATTTAGAGGTTTTGATTTAGGGCACATATATATTTATAATTGTTATTTCTCTTGATGAATTACTTCTTTACCATTATATATTGACCTTGTCTCCTGTGATAATTTTTGAATTAAAGTCTACTTTTTCTGATGTAAGTATACTCAATCCTTCCCTCTTTTTATTACCATTTGCATGGAACTTCTTTTCCCACCCCTTCACTTTCAGCCTATGTGTGTCACTAAAATTAAAGTGAGTCCCTTGTTGGGAGCATACAGTTGAATCTTATTTTTAAAATTCAGTTAACCATTCTGTCTTTTAATTAGAGAATTTGATCCATTGACATTTAATGTAATTGTTGATAGGTAAGGATTTACTCTGCCATTTTATCAGTGGTAGTTTTGTAGGGTTTTGTTGTTGTTGTTCCATTCTTCCTTTTCACTGTCTTCCTTTGTGATTTAGTGTAGATTCATTTCTTGGTTTTTGTTTGTTCATTTGTTTTGTTTTTTTAGTGGTACGTTTTCATTCCTTTCTTTGCATCTTGTATATATTTTCTTTTTTCTTTGTAGCTACCATGGGGTTTACCTAAAACAGCTTATAACAGTCTAACTTAGGCTGATAAATAACTTCACTTTCACCATATACAAAAACTCTACACTTTAATTTATCTTGTATCACATTGTATGTTATTGATGTCACAATTTACATCTTATTTATTTATTTAATTTTTAATTTAATTTAATTTATTTCTTTTTTGAGATGGAGTCTTGCTCTATTGCCCAGGTTGGAGTGCAGTGGCACAATCTCAACTCACTGCAAGCTCCGCCTCCCAGGTTCATGCCATTCTCCTGCCTCAGCCTCCTGAGTAGCTGAGACTACAGGGGCCCACTACCATGCCCAGCTAATTTGTTTGTATTTTTAGTAGAGACGGGGTTTCACCGTTTTAGCCAGGATGGTCTCGATCTCCTGACCTCATGATTCACCCACCTCAGCCTCCCCACAATTTATATCTTTTATGTAATATGTATCCATTAACAAATTGTTTTTGATACCTTTGTCTTTCAACTTTTATACTAGAGTTAAAAGCGATTTATGTACCACCATTACATTATTACAGCATTGTGAATTTCACTGTATTCTTTCATTCATGATGAGTTTTATATTTTCATATGTTTCCTTGTTTTTAATTAGTGTCCTTTTATTCTAACTTGAAGAATCCCCTTTAGCATTTCTTGTAATACAGGTCTAGTGGTGATGAACTCCTACTTTTGTTTGTTTGGGAAGGTTCTTATCTCTTCTTCCTTTCTGGAGGACAGACTTGAGGGGTATAGTGTTCTTGATTGGCAGTTTTGTTCTTTCAGCACTTTAAATATATCATCCATATCATCCCACTTTCTCTTGACCTGCAAGGTTTCTGCTGATGAATATGCTTAAGCATTATGGGGGTTCCCTTGTATGTGCTGAGTTGCTTTTCCCTTGCTGCTTTCAAATTTTTCTCTTTGTCTTTAACTTTTAAGAATTTGATTATAATGTTTCTCAGTTGATATCTCTTTATGTTTAATATATTTGGGGTTCTTTGGAATTCATGGATCTGGGTGTTTATTTCTCTCTCCAGATTTGGGAGATTTTCTGTCATTATTATTTCTTTAAATAAGCTTTTGTCCTCTTTCTCTTTCTCTGCTCCTTCTGAAATTCACACAATGAATGAGTATATTGGTTAACTTGATGATGTTTCTTAAGTCTCATAGGCCTTCTTCACTCTTTTTTATTCTTTGTTCTTTTTGTTCCTCTGATGGGTAATTTCAAATGACATGTTTTTAAGCTCACTGATTCTTTCTTCTGCTTGATTGAGTCTGCTGGTGAAGCTCTCTATGGAATTTTTCAATTAGTCATTGTGATCTTTATCTCCAGAATTTCTGCTTGGTTTTTAACGGTTTATATCTCCTTGTTGAACCTCTAATTTTGTTAGTGTACTGTTTTCTTAATTTTGGTTTAGTTGTATATCTGTGTTATCTTGTAGCTCAGTGAGCCTCTTCAAGATGATTATTTTGAATTTTTGTCACGCAGTTCATACACCTATATTTCTCTAGGGTTTGTTACTTGTACTATATTTTGTTCCTTTGGTAGTATCATGTTTCCCTGATTATTAATGATCCTTGTGGCCATATGTTGGTATCTGCACATATGAAGAAGTAGACATCTATTCTAATCTTTACAGACTGGCTTCAGCAGGCAAAACCTTTCGCCAGTCAGCTCATCTAGAAATTCTGAGTGGCCCATCTAGTGAGGCCTGCAAGTGGGCTTGCTGTTGGAGTCATCAGGCAGGCTAGCCTGGTGCCTTCGTCAGCAGGTGGGTGGGTTTGATGCCTGGGTTTCAGGGGCTATGCTTAGAGCCTAAGTCCATGGGGGTGGTCTGAAGCCTAGGTGAATCCACAAAGAATGGCCTGGTACTGGAGCTGGTCTTGACCCTGAGCCTCTGAGGGCTATCCTAGAGGCAGGGTCTGCAAGTGCTAGCCTGGAAACTAAGTACACAGTAGCCAGCCTTGTGCTTGGGTCCATGAGGGTGTTTCTGGAGCCTAGGTGTGCAGCCTAGTGCCAGTATCTACCAGGACAGGACTGGATGCTGAGTGCACTGGAGCATTAGGCCATAGGTGCCAACCTGGAGCCTGGGGCTGTGGAGCCTAGACTGGGGCTGAGGAAGGCCTGGAGGCTGGGTCTGCAGGAGCTGGACTGACAGTAGGGTGAGTTTGAAGCCTGGTACTATGGGGCCTGGCCTGGAACTGGGGTATTTGGGCACAAGTCTGGCACTGGAGCTGGCCTGGAGCCTGGGACTGTGGAGTGGAGCATGAAGCCTATTACTGCAGGGCCAGTCTGGATCCTGGACCACTGTATTTAGTCAGGGTTCTCTAGAGGGACAGAACTAGTAGGAGCGATAGATAGATAGATAGATAGATAGATAGATACACATATATATGGGAGTTTATTAAGGAGTATTAACTCGCACAATCACAAAGTCCCACAATAGGCTATCTCCAAGCTGAAGAGCAAGGAAGCCAGTCCAAGTCCCAAAGCTGAAGAACTTAGAGTCTGATGATTGAGGGCAAGAAGCATCCAGCACAGGAGAAAGATGTAGGCTGGGAGGTTAAGCCAGTCTAGTCTTTTCACATTTTTTCTACCTGCTTTATATCCTGGCTGATTAGATTGTGCCCACCCAGATTAAGGGTGGGTCTGCCTTTCCCAGCCCACTTATTCAAATGTTAATCTCCTTTGTCAACACCCTCACAGACACACCCAGGATCAATACTTTGCATCCTTCAGTCCAACCAAGTTGACACTTAGTATTAACCATCACAGCCACTAAGGCAGACCTGGAGCCTGAGGATATAAAGGCCAGCCTGGCACTGGGTGAGTCTGGGGTTATGAATGCTGACCTGACACTGTGTTTCACTGGGGTGGGCCTGAGGCCAAGGTCCACAGCAAAGTTGGATGCTCACTTCACTCCCCTTCCTTCATGCAGACGATATCTCTCTCCCTGCTATGCTGCCCAGGCTTGGGGGAAGAGTAACACAGGTAGTGTAGAACTGTTCTTCCTATCCTCTTCAATGTGTCTTTTGTTATTTCTGCACTGCATCCAGGTACTAGAATCTCTCACCTGGATTCTTTAGTTCTTGTGAAGTTATCTTTGTGCATGGATAGTTGTTCAAATTGATGTTTCTGCAAGGAGACGTGCAGTGGAAAGTCCTATTCTGCCATCTTACTGACATAACTCTTAGTACTAAATATTTTGTTCTCCATCATAAACTGCCATAAAGTTTGTAACTGAATGGGAATCTGTTGTTTCTTAAAATGTGTGCAGTCCAGTGTTCCTAGTTCTGAACACTTATCGTGAAATTTGTGAGTGGAGAATTTCTGGTTTGTCTTCATTCCTGCATTGCTCCAGGTGATCAAAACTAGTGTTTATTGACAGCACATCACCTCTTTCCTGGACTGTCATGACCATCAGACTCAGCAATGCTGCCATCATTTACAGAGACCAAACTCCATTCCAAAATTTTCCAGTGGAGCAGTAATTGTGAAGGGCAGAAAAGTAGTAAGGGCATAGACCTACAACAACCAGCATTGCTATGGTCCCTGATAGATACCTCTTGTTTTCACTACTTTAGGATAAGGTCTGAAGAGCTGCGGAGACAACAAAAGTTATAACTCAGAGAACTGTAGCACCCACACAAGGAGAAACAGAAGTGTTTAAAACCCCAAAAACCTTATGTGAATTGTAGTTAAATCACGAGTGTTGATTTTAAAAATTATTGAGGAAGATGAGATTTTCAGGAATTCTTGACAGTTTTCTTTTATCTAAGAGACTCTTAAACCTGGAAGGAATTAACAAGCCTGATTCCTTCATTTCACTGGAGAGGAAACAGAAGCGCAGTAAGGAAAAATAACTTGTCCAGAATATACCTAATTGGTGTATATCTTAGCCTAGTTTACCCCCAGAAGCAGAGTCTGGGACCAGGGTTTACAAGCCAGTTGCATATTTAAAAAATTATGCCAAAGAATAGGAAAAGGGGCCCTGGGAAAAGTGTAGTAGAGAAGGAGAGAATGCTAGTTTCTGTCTCTGTGATCAAGGGCTTCCCCTGGGGTGCTGACTCCCTCATACTTCCTGGCTTCTGAGCATCAGCACGGCTGAGCAGGTGCCCCAGGGTGACCTAGGGCAGACAGGAAAAGATGCACAATATGCCACTGAGGAGACCTGCTCCAGTGTTTTATCCACTCCTCCACCCATCACTGACCAATGGGGAAGGCTGTGAGCAAAGGGTGAAAGGCAGGTCACAATCTGGAATTCAAATTCACGAGTATTAATGCTTGTTATAAAATATTGCCTTTCAAATAGGACTGCCAGAATTCCAGACTACTGAAAGATAAGGTGTGCATTTAACAATAAATGTGAAAATCAGAATGAACTACATCAGCAGCAACTCACCCAGCATCTTAGATGTCTGTGTTTACTCACTTCTGTTTACTTCTTAGGCACACTGCCCAGTTAACACTTCAGATATCAGAAGAGATACATCTTTTTTTTTTATTGATTCACTTAAGTAGCTCAAGGGAGCACTCAAGAATTCTCAGATTTTCTCAACTCACAGCCCCTTTCATTACCCCCTCTGGCCTGTCACATCAGAAAATCCAAACAGAATACATGAGGCCAATGAGACAGCCCTTGAGAAGTCACATGCCCTTGCCCCAAATATCCACATTGTTATAATATCTTCATGGAGTTCTTAAGCACTTTCAGAGTTTTTCCAAATTCTATAATTAGTGAAAAATAAGAATATCTGTAAACATTTTAGTGATGGATAATGTCTTTATTTCACAGCTGACGGGGACTTTATTTTTGCCAACTCAAGTACATAGCTGACCTCAATCACCATTCTCATTTTTCATTTGTCTCAAGACACGAAATAGCAACAAATTCTATGTTATAATTTGCAAGGTTTTTGTTTGAATTGTCAATACATGTGTTGTTAAATGCCATTAACCTCTCTACACCTTTAGTCATTAGGACTATTTGATTTGATATTTTTAAAAAGTATTTACTTATACACTTATTTGTATTTTTTATTATTTCTTATTTTTACTTGTTTACTTAAATTATTTCTGAACATATATGATCAATCTGACAGAAGATAAATTTGATAATCCTTCCCTGTTGGTGAAGATTTTTTTTTTCTGTTAAAGTTCTTTGCCTCCTTGCCTCTTGAACTTTGATGTCTCCTAGACCCAGCTCAAATGTCACTTTTCCTTGGACCCTTCTTTATTCTGCTAATCAGAATGATTCCCTCTCTTCTTAGTGATACTATCACCCTGTGATCCTTCTTCAGTTGCAGCACTGATGACATTCCATTACAATTTCTTGAGTGTGATGCTTGGTGAACCATCTATTTCTGCAGAGGAGAGTCCACTAGTAGCAATCTCAGAGTTTTGATGTAAGCACACTATAAATATTTGTTTAATTATTTTTACCAAACTTCCTGTCTCCAAAGATGAATGGTTGACAGCCTTCCTATAACCAGGTACCAATCTCCCCTAAGAGGTAAAGGCAAATTGTTTATAACATGTTCACAAGAGTTTCCCCTAGAAACTGACTCTGAGACAAGAATTCTAGTTCTACTCATTTATTTTGGAAGTAGATTCAGGATTCAGAGTGATAGAGTGGGGAAGTGAGGCAGGGAAGGGAAGGCAGCTACCACAGGGTGGTTGATGAGTGTGTTCCTACTGTGATCTCTAGGGCCCAATAAGACACTTTGGAAGAATGCAAAGAGCATGCCTCAGATCTTGCCCCACCTGATGCGCAAGGAAGACAGAGCATTTATCCACCAACTCCTCAGCATTTTAGTTGTGAACTGTTCCTGGGAGCATTGTCTCCCTAGCAGTTCTGGTGACTTCTGTGCATAGGTGGTGCATACCGCTGAAACCAGAGAAAACCCTCAGGCAAAGAGTTGCAAGGGCATACAGTGGGCAGTGCATACTGAAGGACAAGAGCTGAATAGAATCAGCAAGGCATCCAATCCAGCACAACCATTCCAGCTTTGGCCATCTTTGACCGTGAGAAGTTCCTTTCTGATACTGAACTAAACCCTCTGGTCTGGTTCTGCCTCTTGGGGCCACACAGGAAAAAAATCTAGATTTGATTTCAGATTCAGTTTATGTAATGGTTACTGGTTTACTCCATGTTTTCTATTTCCATTTCAGTAAATTATATTCTAGAAAATTATCTACCTCATCTAAGTTTTCAAATTTAATGACATTGTATTTTAGTATTTTCTTACGTTTCCTACATCTCTATTTTAACTATAGTTATGTCTCATTTTATTCTTTTAACAAATTGTGTTTTCCAAAAAGGGCCACAGCAATATTTCCAGTCTCCAATGCTCTTGCAGAACCTTGCCACTCCCTATCAAGTGGCAGAGTATATCTCCCTTCCCCTTGAACCCTGGGAAGGACTTAGTGACCGCTTTGATAAAGAAAATGCAGATGATTCTCCTCTCCCATGATGACTGTTGTCATGTCCAAAGACAATTGCTATATTCCCTGTCATCCCAGACTTACCTTCTGATGCAAAAACGTACCATGCTCCCTTGCCTGTCCTTGAAAATCAACACTGGGACCATTTTTGAAGAAACAGAGGGTTTGAGAGAGGCGATCTGAAATATATTACATTATAAATAGGAATCCTGAGAGCAACTTCCTACACCCTTATTCTACCTTTCTACTCTAATGCAAATGGAGACTTGGAATGCCTTTGATGACATTGTGTGATAAGGTGTTTGAGCAGCTGGTTTATGGTTCATGTTCCTTTACAGCATAGTTTTGAATAATGCAGTTAATCCTGAAGTGTTATTAAAACATCAGATTAGCCTCTGTGACAGTACAAGGTGACCTGGTCAGTTGTAGCACAGAATCCTAAACGCAAAAAAGCGGGCTTACTGCTGCAGCCATGCCAGGGATCTGTCTCAAGGTCTTCTCTTTCCTCTGGGAGGTGTCAGGTTTACTCATTTATTTATCTATCTCTGCCTTGCCCAATAATAAGAAAAAGTTTGCAGCAACTTACAGAAATACATAATTTCAAATAACGTAAGTGAAAAGTGGGAACAAAGGGAAAAGTCAGAAGTAGCCAAAGAGTGGGTCCATGCACACAACAAGGTCAAAAGGCCCTCTGCAAATTGATGAGGAGCACAGATTTGGATCTAGACATCCCGAGGTAAGAGGAGAGAGGGAATTGCAGCCATTCGGCTATGCCACAGATATCTCTAAGAAAAAAAAGTCAAGCCAAGGGATGAGGAAAAGAATAACAGGAGCTTAAGCTTGGCAATTTGAAGGTCTTCCAAGTCAGGTCACTATTTTAAAAATATGTATTTATTGGCTGGGCGCGGTGGCTCAAGCCTGTGATCCCAGCACTTTGGGAGGCCAAGACGGGCAGATCACGAGGTCAGGAGATCGAGACCATCCTGACTAACATGGTGAAACCCCGTCTCTACTAAAAAATACAAAAACCTAGCTGGGCGAGGTGGTGGGCACCTGTAGTCCCAGCTACTTGGGAGGCTGAGGCAGGAGAGTGGCATGAACCCGGGAGGCAGAGCTTGTAGTGAGCTGAGATCCGGCCACTGCACTCCAGCCTGGGTGAGAGTGAGACTCTATCTCAAAAAAAAAAAAAAAAAAAAAAAGTTAAAAATATGTATTTCTTTTAAATCTTTTCTGGACACATAGTGTCTATATGGAGTTTTAAAACATGGGAAACTAAACTACATATTGATTAGGAGTATGTGTGTCTATATCTACCTATATACATAGATATGCCAAATCTCCATTTGCACTGGAGTAGAGAGGTAGAATAATATTGGAATAGAGATGTAGGAGGTTGCTCTCTAGATTCCTGTTTATGATTAAATATATTTCAAATCACCTCTCTCAAACCTTCTGTGTCTTCAAAAATGGTCCAGTGTTGATTTTCAAGTACAGGCAGTGAGCATGGTAGGTTGTTGTATCAGAAGGTAAGTCTGTCAAATGACAGGGAATTGTTATATACATACACATATGTGTGTGTATTTAAAGTATAAAGATATGTGTCTACCAAATCAGAGGTAAGTAAGAAAGCGAGAATCAGGTTCTCATGGAGCTTTCAATTGTGTCAATAATATTTTATTTCTTATGTTGAATGATGGCTACATAGAAGTTTGCTATGCTATTCTTAGTACTTTTCTGTGACTCAGAAATATTTCACAGTATGAATTTTATCCTGACTGTTAGAGAGACAAAAATGGAGGTGGTAAGACCACTAAGGAGTCTATTGATGTTGTGCTGGGCAGAAATGAAGGTAAATTGGACTAAAGTGAAAGTAGTGAAGAAAGTGGACAGATTTAATATATGGATTTGAGGTAAAGCCAAACAGTAGGTCTTGGCTTTACCATCATACTTGATGGAAGGAGTCTTACCCCTTTTTGCCCTTCTGACATGGATTGAAGTGTGAGGAAAATAGAAGAGTTGGAACTAAGTTTCTGGCACCATAAACTACAGGAATGGTACTGAGATATGGTACTATGGGGATGACTTAGAGGGGACAGTTGGGGCTAGAATGGGAGGGTATAGTAAACACTAGCTCTCTTCGGACATACAAAGTTTGGGATGTCTAATAGACAAGCAAGTGAAGATGTTGAGTTGGTGGTTGAATATATGAGTCTAAAACCCAGAGTAAAGAACCAATTGGCTGATTAAAACCTAAGAGTCATCAACACATATATTTCATTATACAACAATAGAATCTGGATAGAGAAGAGGGCCAAGGAAAGAGCTTTGGGTATTCTAACATTTAGAGATCTGGAACAGAAGCAGCAGCCAGCAAAGTAGACTAAGAAATGGGGCAACGACGTAGGAAAAAAAAGGAAAAAAAAAAAAAAAAGAAGAGTGTGTTATTTCAGAATCAGATGAAGCAGAGTTTCAAAGAAGGAGGGAGCAGTCAATTGGATCAAATGCCACTAAGATATCAAAGGAGCACAGAAAATTGACCCTCTGTCTGTTTGGGGAAGATGTAGGTCTTAGTAAAAGCCTTCTTGGTGTGGATTGATGAGAATGAAAGTGTGAATGGAGTGACTGAGGTGAAAACAGGAGGCAAGGAATTTGAAAGGTTTGTTTGTGTTCAAATATTTCCATGAGTCTTGTTGTGACTGAGAACAGAGAAATGAGGGGAGGAGGTAGATAGCTGGAAGGCAATGCCAGGTCAAGAGGGTTTTATTTAAGATAGAAGATTAAGGTATGTACATATGAGAATAGCCTAGTTGAAAGGAAAAAGTTTTCATGTAGGAAAGAGGACACTTACAGCAGGGAAATCCTTCAGCAAAAGGCAGATAGGATCCAGGATAGAATGCAAGGCTTAGAAGATAACACAAGTCTTCCATTGTAAAAATGGGGTACAAATCCAGGCAGAGTAGCAGACTGCCATGGTCTGAAAATGTCCCCAGAAATTCATGTAGAAACTTAATCCCCAATTCAATGGCATTGGGAGGTGTGGCCTCTAGGAGGTGATTGAGTCATGAGGGCTCCTCCCTCATGAAAGGGATTAGGTGCCCTTCTAAACGGACTTGATGGAGGGAGTCTCACCCATTTTTGCCCTTCTGACATCTGCTGTGTGAGGATCCAGGGTTCCTTCCCTCTAATGAATGCAGCATTCAAGGGGCTATATTGGAAGCAGAGACTGGACCCTCACCAGACACCAAACCTGCTGACATCTTGATCTTGGACTTCCCAGTCTCCAGAACTAGAGGAAATAAATTTCTGTTCTTTGAAAATATTACCCAGGTTTAAGTATTCTATCATAGCAGCACAAAATCAACTAAGACACAGACCAGAAGGTAGAAAGATAAGGTCATTCTCATCTAATAAAATCATTTTTCTCTATGAAGTCGAAACTGAGGTCATAGTTGACATTGAGAGGTAAGAGGCTGTTGGAGGCTTAAGAAAAGAAGTAACACAGCTGTTTGGGAGAATAGAAAGTAAGTTTATTGGGGAAGAGTAGCAGGAATATCTGAAGGGATTGAGTGCCCATTTGTGATCTGAGGTCATAAATTTGAAGTTAACATAATTTTCTCCAGTAATATTTAGCTTCTTGGCTACAAACAGAATAAGAAGAAAACTGGGTTTAACCAGGCCATCTTTCCAGGGGTAATAATGGAGGGACAGAGGAGCAAAGGGTGTGTCCAAGTGGATGATTATGCTGTGCTGTCCATGTAACCTAATGAGGGGGAGAGAGAGAAATAGTGAAGGATGATGGTAAAGGTAAAATTAAAGACTTAGAAGTTTAAGTAAATTTAGATACCTTCTGCCAAAAGAGAACCAGAGAAGTGAGATAGAAGTAAAAGGCAATGGTAATCAGATAGAGGAATATTTAAAGTAAAGAATTAGGTCATGATTTGCTTCTTATGAAGGATTAAGTGTAGACTAGAAATGAGTGAGTGTCTGAGGTGCAGTGAGGAAAGAATGGTGACAAAGAAACAAACAAAACCCACAGCGATCTAAAAAGGCATACTCATAAAAAGAATTAAAATTAAAGATAACATTCCAAATAATCGCAACATGAGAAATGATTTCAGAGAAGTGAAGAAGAGAAAGATGATAGAGAGACCAGGGGAATAAAAATATGCTAACGTTTCATTCTTTTTTGGAGAGAGGACATAAACCCTGATTGACTTTAGGCATTGATCAAAAAATATTTAAATGTATTTGTTCAAAAATTAAGGGTAACCAGTAGAAAATGAGAAACAGTATACAAATGCTCGAATCATTAAGAAGGAAAAGGATAAAAGAAATTGCAATTAATTCACTAAAAGGTAGAATGGGGGAAGAAAATGTGAAAACATGGTACATAGGAAACTAAAGTTAGATGTCAGGAAAAAGTTTGTATTTGTATAAGCAATTGCAATAAATGTAAATGGTGGGGACAGGAGGAGAGGCTGAGAGAAAAGCTTGGAAAATCCTTTCATTAAAAATAAACAGGCTGGGCGCGGTGACTCAAGCCTGTAATCCCAGCACTTTGGGAGGCCAAGACGGGCAGATCACGAGGTCAGGAGATCGAGACCATCCTGGCTAACACGGTGAAACCCCATCTCTACTAAAAAATAGAAAAAAACTAGCCGGGCGAGGTGGCAGGCACCTGTAATCCCAGCTACTCGGGAGGCTGAGGCAGGAGAATGGCGTGAACCCGGGAGGCAGAGCTTGCAGTGAGCTGAGATCCGGCCACTGCACTCCAGCCTGGGCGACAGAACGAGACTCCGTCTCAAAAAAATAAAAATAAATAAATAAATAAACAGTAAGACTGGAAAAAGTTGTAATAAATAATCATTTAAAGATTCTGGAGATTGATCAAAACATATAACAAATGGAGAAGTACTGCCTCATATTAATATGACTCAAGAAGAAATAGAAAGTTTAAATAGATTTTAAGAAGAAAATGGATGAAATATGAAATTTGTAACTGAACATTTTCCCCATAAATAAAAGTACAGATGGCTTCACTAATTTTTTTTTTTTCCTGAGACCGGATTTCTCTCTTCTGTCTAGGCTGGAGGGCAAGGGCATAATCATTGCTCACTGCAAACTCAAACTCCTGAGCTCAAGCAATGCTTCCACCTCAGCCTTCCCAGTAGCTAAGACTACAGGTGTGTGGCATCATGCCTGGTTAATTTTTTTATTTTTTTTAGTAGAGATGAGGTTTCACTATGTTGCCCAGGTTGGTCTTGAACTCCTGGGCTCAAGTGTTCCTCCCGTCTCTACCTCCCAAAGTGTTGGGATTACAGGCATGAGCCACTGTGCCTGGCCAATTCACTGATGAATTCTACCAAAATATTTTAAAAATTGACATCAATCCTTCATTGAATCTACAGATTGAATACAATTTCTATCAGAATTTCAGCTGAATTATGCTTTTTTTTGGGCAGAAATTTTCAAGCTGATCCTAAAATTTTTATGGAAGTACAAATGACTCAGCATAACCAACAGGATATTTAAAAAGCAGAACAAAATTAGAGGGCTTACAAGCTCCAATTTCAAAACTCACTAAAAATCTATGATAACCAAGACAGTATGGTACAAGCAAAACCATGGACATACAGAATTGAGTATACAAAAATAAACTTTTATATTTATGGTCGAGAAATATGCCAAGGCAAGTCAATAGGCAATTAATAGTTTTTTAACATATGGCACTCAAACAACTGGATATCCACATGCAGAAAGATGATTTTAGACTGTTATCCTACACCATAAAACAAACATTAACACAAAATGGATCATAGATCTACATATAAGGACTAAAGTCATAGCACTTTTAAATCATGTTTATAATTTTGTCTTTATAAAGAGAAATGTCTTTATAATTTAGCATTAAACAGTTATTTCTTAAACATGATATCAAAAGAACTATCCATAAAAATGGGTAAATTTGACTTCTTCAAAATGAAAAATGTTTTCCTTCAAAGACACCATTAAGAAAATGAAAAAAACAAGCCACAGATCATGAGAAAATATTTGCAAACCATATATCTGATAAGATACTATATCAAGAATATATAAAGAACATTTACAATTCAATGATAAAAGGCATATAATTAATTTTTTCAACAATGTTTCATAGTTTTCAGAGTATAAGTTTGTACTTCTTTTGTTAAATTTATTACGTTTTGTATTCTTTTTATGAATGAAATTTTTAAAAATTTTAAATGTTTATTTTTAGATTAACTGCAAGTATATAAAAATACAACTGATTTTTGTATATTGATTTTGTATCCTGCAACCTTGCTCTGAAAAAACTGTCAGAACTATTAGTTCTACAAAGAAGAGAACAGGGCCTACTTGAGGGTGGAGGGTGGGAGGAGGGAGAGGAGCAGAAAAAATAACTATTGGGTACCAGGCTTAATACCTGTGTGATGAAATAATCTGTACAATCAACCCCCGTGATACGAGTTTACCTATATAATAAACCTGCACATGTACCCCCAAACCTAAAATAAAAGGTAAAAAAAATAAGCACCATGACAATTTTTTTAAAAAGAACTATTAATTCTAACAGCTTGTTAGTGGATTTCTTAAAATTTTATATACAATATCATGTCATCTGCAAATAGAGATAGTTTTGTTTCTTTTTTTTTTCCCAATCTGGATACTTTTTGTTTGCTCGTTTGTTTGTGTTTAACACAATCTTCCCTAATTGTCCTGGCAAGATGCTCCAGTACAACATTGAATAGAAGTGGTCAGAATAGATATCCTTGTCTTGACACTGATCTTGAAGAAAAATTTCAGTCTCTCATTTTTAAACATTGTCGGCTGTGGGTTTTCACAGATGCCTTTTATCAGGTTAAGGAAGTTCCCTTCTATTCCTACTTTGTTGAGTGAGAGTGTGTGTGTGTGTGTGTGTGTGTGCGCGTGTTATTGTTGTTGTTTTATCATGAAAGGGTGCTGGATTTTGTCAAATGCCTTTTCTGCAACTATTGAGATGATTACATGATTTTTGTCCTGTATTGTGTTGATATGGTGCCTTACATTAATAGGTTTTCAGATGTTAAACCAATCTTGCATTCCTAGGATCAATCCCATTTGGTCATGGCATATAATCCTTATTATATGTTGCTGGATTCAGTTTGCTAGTGTTTCACTGAGGATTTTTGTGTCTGTGTTCATAAGAGATATTGATCTGTAGCTTTCTTGTGATGTCTTTGTGTTGTTTTAATGCCAGGGTAACATTGGGCTCATGGAAGAAGTTGGAAAGTGTTCAACATAATTTTTAAATGGGCAAAATATTTTATTATTGCCATTTTGTGGGTATGAAATGGTATTTCACGGTGATTTTAATTTGCATTTCCCTAATAACAAACTGTAGTAAAAGATGTTTAACAGCTTTTCATACAGTTATTGGTCATTCATACATCTTCTTTGGTAAAATACAAATTCAATGAACACACCAAGTGTTAACAAGGACATAAAGAAATTGGACATAAAATGGAGTAACCACTTTGGGAAAAATTTTGACAACTTCTTAAAAAGTTAAACCTAACTGCACTATACAATCCAGCAATTATTCTCCAAGGTATCTATGCAAGAGTAACATAAACTTATGTCTGCACAAATATTTATATGTAAATATTTATAGCAGCATTTTCATAACAGCAGAAAAAGGAGAAACAATGCAAATGTTCATCAAGTGTTAAGTAAATAAACAAGATGTGATGTATACCCATTCACAGGAATACTATTCAGTAATGGAAAAGGAACAAACTACTTATACATGCTACACCATGAGTAAACCTCAAACACATTATGCTAAGTAAAAGAAGTCAATGCAAAAGACCACATATTATATGATACCGTTTTGTAAAATGTCCAGGAAAGGAAAGTTTATAGAGACAGAAAGTAGGTTAGCAGTTGCCTAGCCTGAGAGTGGGAATGGAAAGTAGCTGCAAATGGGCACAAGGTATATTTTTGTAATGATAAAAATGTTCTAAAATGGGAAGGAAAAAACAATTGTACAACTCCGTGCATTTACTAAAAATCACTTAATTGTACACTTAAAGCAGGTACATTTTAAAACTATTTAAAACATTTAAAAAATATAAACATATTAAATTCATCAGTTCAAAAAAGGAGATTCTCAGGTTGGGTTTTAAACATCCAGCTATATGTTGTTTAAGATGACACACATAAAATAATAATTTATAATATTTACTAAGTATTTCCATTGTTCTCTATATTTAATCCCCACAAGTTTATGAACTAGAACTATTATTATTCTCATTTTATAGAGGAGGAACTAAGGCACAAAGAGCTCGAGTAACTTGCTAAACGTTTCTGAACCAGGTAATGACAAAGATGGGCTTTGAATCCTACTCGCTAGTTTATATGGCTTCTCTTAAGCGAGAGTGTTCAAAATAAAGAAATAGAAAAGATAATTCAAGAAAATTGTAAACAAAAATAAGACATGTTAACATCATAAAATTAAAGTCAAGGTAAAAGACATTAAAAGAGAAGTATTTCATATTGGTAAAAAGCCCAACTACCAAAAGATACATCAGACATAAACCTTTACACTTACAATATACAAAGCAAAAATGATAGAAATTCTAGAGGGAGTAATCTGTAAGTGTACCATCAGAGAGGAATATTTGTTTATCTTTCTCATAAATTAAGCAAAACCTTAAAGGCATAGAGAATTTGGGTTTTTTTGTTTGTTTGTTTGTTTGTTCTTTTTTTGAGATGGAGTCTCACTCTGTTGCCCAGGCTGGAGTGCAGTGGCGCAATCTCAGCTCACTGCAACCTCTGCCTCCTGGGTTCAAGCAATTCTCCTGCCTCAGCCTCGTGAGTAGCTGGGACTACAGGCGTGCACCACCATGCCCGACTAATTTTTGTATTTTCAGTAGAGACAGGGTTTCGCCATGTTGGCCAAGCTGGTTTCAAACTCCTGACCTCAAGTGATCTGCCCACCTCAGCTTCCCAAAGTGCTGGGATTACAAGCGTGAGCCACTGCACCCGGCCAACATGGAGAATTTGAATGCTGTAGTAACAAACTTTATGAGAAAAGAAAGAGAACAAGGAAGTTTTATCAAACCCACATAAAATTTCCACAAAAGTTGACCATACATTAAACCCCTTATACATACACAAACACACAAGTAAAATCTCAACCGAAAAAAAAAATTCCCCAAAGCAGAAATTATATAGGCCATATTCTCTGACAACAATGCTATAAAATTAGAAATCAACATTTAAAGGATAATCAAAAAATCTATTTGCTTAGGAATGTTTAAACAGTCTTAAATATAATTTTTGGATAAGAGGAAGAATTAACATGGAAATTATTACTACTTAAAAGTGAACAAACATGAGAATACCACACATCAAAAGCAGCTCTCAAAGGAAAAGTTACAGCTTTAAATGCATATGTTAGAAAACTAAAACTCTTAAAAATAAATGAACTGATCCTAATACCCAGAAAATTATATAAAAGCTCTACAGAATAGTTCCAAAGAAGTAGAGAAATTTAATAATGATAAAAGCGGAAATTAATAAAAGCTAGAAAACAAAAGAGAATAATCAATAAACTTGTTCATTTAACAGACCAACAAACAAACAAACCTCTGGCAAATCTGATCAAGGAAACAAATTTAGAAAACATGAACAATATTAATGAAAAAAATGGAAGATGAGTCCAAGAGGAGATTTTTATAAATTAAGACATTACATGTATAAAAACATAATTACAGCAAATTTGAAAAATCTGTGTGTAATGGATGATTTCTTAGGGAAAAAATAAATTTTAAAAATTAATTCAACAAGAAGCAAAACCTGAATAGATAGATATTGACTGAAGAAAAAGAAAAGGTAGCTAAATAAATTCCCTAGAGCAGGCACTAAGTTGAGATGATTTAAAAACAAATTATGCCAAACTTTAGAAATACGTATCCCATCTGTTCTAGCAAATCTGTTTCTAAGTAATCCTAAAGAAATGCTCAAAGAGGGGCTGGGGCAGTGACTCATGCCTGTAATCCCAGCAGTTTGGGAGGCCGAGGCCGAGGCGAGCAGATCACGAGGTCAAGAGATAGAGACCATCCTGGCCAACATGGTAAAAACCTGTCTCTACTAAAAATACAAAAATTAGCTGGGCATGATGGTGCATGCCTATAGAACCAGCTACTCAGGAGGCTGAGGCAGGAGAATTGCTTGAACCCGCGAGGTGGAGCTTGCAGTGAGCTGAGATCGCGCCACTGCACTCCAGCCTGGCAACAGAGTGAGACTCCGTCTCAAAAAAAAAAAAAAAAGAAGAAGAAGAAGAAAAAAGAAATGCTCAAAGAGTTATGCACAAAAATGTGTCTGGCTTTATTTTAATTTTTTTTTGGATTTTTTAAAGACAGGGTCTTGTTCTATCATCCAGGCTGGAGTGCAGGCGTGTTTATAGCTTACAGCAGCCTCAAACTCCTGGGCTCAAGCAATCCTCCGGGTCCCAAGTAGCTGGAACTACAGATGAGCACCATCATGACTGACTAATTTTTATTATTTTATTTTATTTTTATTTTATTATTTAATTTTATTGTTTTGTAGAAATGGGGTCTTGCTTTGTTGCTCAGGCTGGTCTTGAGCTCTTGGCCTCAAGTGATCCTCCTGCCTCAGTGTCCCAAATTGCTGGGATTATAGGCATGAGCCATTAGTCCTAACCTCTTGCTTTGAGATTTACAATAGCCAAAGAAGTGGAAGCAATCTGCATTCCCCATCAAAAATGGAGTATTTAATAGAGTGTGGATAACTATATGAAAGAATACTATGCAGCCTTTGTATTCAATCTTTATGTATATATACAGAATTCAACCTCTATGTATACACATAGAAAGATCTTTAAAACATACCAGTTGGTAAAAAATAAATCAAATTTAAAAACAGCATGTTTTATATGATCCTGTAATGTTGTAATAGAAAAGTAGATCTGTGAATATATATATCCATTTTTGTAGAAAGGGGCTGTGAGGAAGCATCCTCCACTAGCTGCTTCTTCAAGGGTGGGCTTAGATGCCATGGCATGAAGGGGGAATGCTGCACATTGAGAATACAGTCATCCCTCAGTATTGTCAGGATGCTCAAGTGCCTGATATAAAATGGGGAACTATTTGCACATAACCTCTGTGCATCCTCCTGTGTATTTAAATTTATCTCTACTTATAATGCCTAATACAATGTAAATGCTATCTAAATAGTTGTTCTAGTGTATTTCCTATTTGTACTATGTTTTATGATTTTTTTCTATTAGCTTCTTTTTACAAATATTTTTGATCTGCAGTTGGTTAAATACAGTTGGAGGGCGGGCTGACTGTATACCAGGTATTGCTTGTGTAAGTAACTATAAAAATAAAATGAAGCATTCAAGTGGAGGACTGAGATTTCCCACAAGACAACCTTTAATACTCGTTCCAGATCTAAAATTCAATGACTCGCCTCTGTCATGGAGCCTTCCAAACCAGACCATTACAAAGCAAACAGCTGTTTACATTTAACATTCTATCCCCTGGCTGGGCCAGAGCAAATTACTACTTTTCATGTTCTGCCCCTCAAGCGAGAAGGCATTGGCATCTCTGAGTAGTTTCACTCCAAAGACACTTTTCTTCTTTCTGCCATTGTTCCCACTTGGACCCTTAAACTCCACAAATTAAGCACTCCTGTGGTAAGACTGGTGGCTGTCTTGTAAAATATAAGCTCCCTTCTGACTGAACACAAAACCCTGTTTGTTGTTTTGCAGAGACTAGGACTGAAGGAGCCACCCGACCTGCCCCTAAGGGAAAGGAGGTGGGTCTGGGACTTTGCAGGCATGACAACAATCCTGCCTGCTGGTCTCAGCTCTGAATTCATTGGCAGCATCAGCCCACTCCTCCATTCCATCCCTGATTCTCTCTAGTTGAGTGACCTATGAGCCAGAGACTTGGCTCCATTCCCTAATGCTTTGTGCTTTTGTTGACCATTTCCAAGGAGCTCCACTCCTTGTCAGTCAGTGGAGCTACGGCATGAAAATAAGCCACACAGACACCAGTAGCTCATTTTTGCTTCAAAGCAGGCTATCCTAAAACTTAGTAGGTTAAAACCACCACCATTTATTTAGCTTACTATTCTAAGGGTCATCAGTTAGGCTGAACTCAGTTGGGTGATTATTCTGGTGTCAGCTGGGCTCCCTCATGAGCCTGCAGACAATGCGAGTCATTCAGTTTGCTCTTTTTTTCTGGGAAGAGCTTGCTATCAGCTAGGTGACAGGGTGGTCAGGACACATGTCTTTCATTCTCCAGCAGGCTAGCCCGGTCATGTTCACATGGTGGTGGCACCTGTACAAGAGGGTTAAAAGGCCATTTCCAGGCATTAAACATTCAAGTTAAGACAAAGATGAAACCCCACCCTATCATTTACCTTCCTGCTAAATGTCTGAAGACAAGACTGTAGTTGTCAGAGATTATTCCAAGTTCCACGAATTCCAATGTTTTAGCTCATCAAAGATCATCTACTCCAACCCCTCTGTACCCGGACTCTGTATGGATTATGTACCTCTGGGAGGCTAGGAACAGCTGGGAGGAATAAAAAAATAATCTTTATTCAAGCTCAGGTAATAACAGCCTACTCTAGTTATTCATGAGCGCTGCGATCAGGATTTTCTTCATTGGGAGAGTTCAGGATCAGGGCTTCTTTGAAGGAGATGGAAGAAATAGAGTTAAAAACCTGAGATTTGCAAATAGAGGCTGCCTACAAAGTCTGGATATTAACATTCAAGGGCACCTTCTGGGTTGGTGGTCTTAACTTCTTGACTAAATTTTAAAACCTGCAGGTTTTAAGATACCTGATGGGGCAAAATACGAATCTGCCCATTGGATATATCATGGCAGCTCTTTTTTCTCCCCAAACACCATCTGCCTGATTTCCCACAGTTCCTGAGCTTCTCCTCAGAAAGTCGGGAGGGAAAGATGGTGCCAAGAATGCCCTTTGCTGGCATCTCCAGTTTTAAACCCAGAGTATCACCTATATGATCTGCCTCTGACCCTAAGAATTCATGTGCTCTGGATGCTCATGGTCTAATGAGGAGCTACAAAGAGATATTCCAGTATTTGTAATGCAAAAAGTTAACTTCTATAATGAAGTATGCACAAAATAGAACAAGGAAGAGTTGGACCAGTCATCAAGTAGGAGAGAGAGAACAGAGGTAAAGATTCAGAGGGTAGGAAGAGCTTGACTGAATCTCAGGAGGGCATGTGCGTCAGTGTTACTCGTGCATAATGTCAGGTCGGGAGGTGGACACAGACTGGGGGTGGAGGCAGGAAATGAGGCTAGAAAAGTCATCACTGCTCAGATCAAGAAGCGTATTTGTCCAGGTGCAGTGGCTCAAACCTATAATCCCAGCACTTTGGGAGGCCATGGCAGGTGAATCACCTGAGGTCAGGAGTTCGAGACCAGCCTGGAAACCCTATATCTACTAAAAATGCAAAAATTACCTAGGCATGGTGGTCGGCACCTGTAATCCCAGCTCCTCGGGAGGGTGAGGTAGGAGAACAGCTTGAACCCGGGAGGCGGGGGCTGCAGTGAGCTGAGATCATGCCACTGCACTCCATCCTGGGCAACAGAGCAAGATCCTATTTCAAAAAAGAAAAAAAAAAAAAAAAAAAGAAGGGTCTTCACAGTCATGCTAAGCATTTAAGAGTTTTTCCCAAGGGAAATTGGGAGCCATTGAAGAATTAAAGCAGAGTAGATGTCTTTGTCTTTTTATTTAAAAAATACTACTCATTGGATGAAAACAAAGGCATTCAAGACACCACTGTAACTAACCAGTCCAAACAAGGTTCAATTTCCATGAAGATAGAGAGGGAAAAGAGCAGACATGAGAAAAGCCTAGCAATAATAAATGGGATTCGGTGGCTGGTTAGATATAAAGTGGAAGAAAAATTGTCACCCAAAATTTTGATGACATTTTTACTTGGGCCACTGTGCAGGTGATAGTATCCTTGGCTAAGGTAAGGAATACAAGAGGAGCAGTAGGTGTTGAGACATGTTGGGATGGAGACAGTAAAGGATAAGATCTGATTGGCACACTGAGTTTGGCCTCTGTGGAAGGGTTATCAAGGTGAAAGCAGAGGCCTTGGTCCTATGGTTCTAGGGCATAGGGGAGCAGCCTGGGATACCAGCAGAATTTTTAGTTAAGCTGAAACAGAGAATACTTAGAAACAGGATATGGAGCAAGAAACAAAAGGGCCAAGAGCTGAGCCCCTGGAAACAAAACACTTAATGGGGCCGGAGGAAATGGGAGCTGGGAAGGAAACAGAACCACAGGGGGGAGTGGCCAGTCAGTGTCATCGAAGAAGATAAGCCTGAAGGCATTCACTGTGTTTGCCACAAGGAGGTCACTGGTGATGTCAGTGGGAGCTTTCATAGTCAGACAGGGCTCTGTTCCAGGGAGCTAGGAGTAAGAGAGGGGTCAGAATGGGGAGACAGCTGGTAGAGATGACACTTGAGAAACATGGTGTAAACACAATGAAGATATATGACATTAGGTGGAGGAGCATACAGAGTCTAGGAAGGACTTTGCTTTAAAGGAGATTTAATTCTGCTTAAATGTCATTGGGAAAGTGGGAATAATAATACTACCCTCATAGGATTATTGTAAGGATTAAACTGCAGCATACAGTAAGGTGTTTAGCAAGGTGCCTGAACATAGTAAGTGTCCAATAAACAGTGGCTATAACATCATTAATAATAACAATAATAACAGTTGTACGTAAACTACCACCAGAAGGCAGGTTGAGGACACAACCCAAAAAAGGAACAACTGACAGTACAAAGAGGCAGGAAGGGAAGGGATCCTGAATGCAGGTGAATAAACTATGTGTAAAGAAAATGAGATTCATTCATTCAACAACATATATCAAGCACTTACTTTACCAAGTACTCTACCAGGTGCTGGGTATATAAAAGAAAACGAGAAAAACACTGCCCTCAAAGAGCTCACACAGCCCAGCGAAAGAGATGTATAGTAAACCAACCATTACAATATGATAGGATGGAGTTAAAATCGGGGTTCAGTAGAAACCCAGGAGGAGGCCCTAACCTAGCCTTGGCCAGCAGAGGTGAGGGTGCCCAGGAAAGACTTTCTGGAAGAAGTGATATCTGACCTTAGACCTGATTTCCCCACACAGGAGACAGGCAGCAACAGCACAGGAGGGAAGAGGAGGAGACAAGGTGCAATAGGGTTTGCAGTAAATAGGGGTAAAAGTGGAGGAATTCATGCCAGAAACTTCTTTTCTTCTGTAATGGAGCAAGTTATTCTCTGTGAGACCTGAGAATGGGCTTGGAACAGCTGCAATGACAGGGCAGAAGAATCTGGGTACATTACATACATGCTGAGCAGTATTGAATGTACAGGTGGGAACGTTGTGATTGCCCCTAGAAGCACTGAGAACACTAGAGACGAGGGGAGAGCGGGGATGAGGTCTACAGAGGGGTGTAGACTCATCTGTACCACCTCAGATGAGGGTGGTGCCTCAGAGGGTGGTGCCACCCTCAGCAGTGGCACCACCACAGGCTGAGGGGCAGGGAGATGAGGGTGCTGGCCAAACCAAGGATGATGTGATGCCTCCCAAGATAAGCAGGAAAGTAAAGACAGGAGGGGACCAGCTGATGAATCCCCCAAATAGAGAGGACACATGCAAATGAAAGCACAGTGAAGTTAAAGAGTACATGTGGAAGAAATAAGAGACTGAGAAGCCAAGGATGGTCAAGAAGCTGAGCACAGAGGAGCAGGTAGAGTCAATAGCAGCTCTGGGGATGACAACGTCCAGCAGGTGCCACAGGCATGGAAAAGTAGAGGGGGAAGGCCATGAGAACTGAGCAGATCAAGGAGCTGTAGGGTGTTAGCAGGATCACCCGAGACTGCCTAGGATGCAGGCAGGAATGGGATGGAGAAGAAGGGAGTGATCCAGTCTCCATCACCTTTGATGAATGTGAAGGTAGGACCAGGGTTGTGGTAGGAGAGCTATGGGGCTAGAAACTTAGGCATGGCTGGCTTAATGACAAGGGCAACCCATTCTACATTTACAACTGTTTTCTCCCATGGTTCCCATAAGCATGTATAAGATCTTGTGCCCTGACTTTTTTCAATTTAAAAAACACTCTCGGCTGGGCACGGTGGCTCACGCCTGTAATCTCAACACTTTGGGAGGCTGAGGTGGGCAGATCATGAGGTCAGGAGATCGCGACCATCCTGGCTAACACGGTGAAACCCCGTCGCTACTAAAAATAAAAATAAAAATTTTTTTTTAATTAGCTGGGTGTGGTGGCGGGCACCCGTAGTCCCAGCTACTCGGGAGGCTGAGGCAGGAGAATGGCGTGAGCTCAGGAGGCGGAGCTTGCGGTGAGCTGAGATCACACCACTGCACTCCAGCCTGGGCAACAGCAAGACTCCATCTCAAAAAAAAAAAAAAAAAAAAAAAGGTCTGTGAATATGAAGAGTGACCTATTTTCTTCCATGTCCAAATTACATTCTCATGTTCACCCCAGGGCTGTTCCTTTGTTGCCAAGTGGGCAAAGCCAGCAAGCACAATTTACCACTTGATTAAGGCATCATGATTTACTTTTAAATATTATTGTTCAGTGACTTTAAATCCTTCAGACTTAGAGGTTTTCCTTCAACCTCACCAACTAGACAAGCAAATCAGCAATTAGAAAATGGTATATGAAATGATGCAGTAGGGGTCTGTGGGGATGCTTAGTAAGGGTCCTAACCCAGCCTTGCAGGGGTCAAGAAAGGCTTTTGGCACCCAAAGGTCATGTCAGCCTCCCTCATTTTCCTTACTGGCCCAGGCGAAATGCACATGAGACCTGAACCACATAAAAGCCAGGCAGATGTAGCTCCTTAAAGAAGGGTTGTGTTTTGCTGTGCTCTTTGGCATCGTAGAGATGGGGAAAATGCCCTGGCCTTAAATTGGATTAATAAAGGAAACTATCAATCAAAAGCCTGAAAGGCACATCTTCAAACTTCTAATGAGCATCAGATTTTGAGTGAGGGTCAGTGGTTATGCTAAAGGAGAAGCAGGCTATGAAGTGGGTTCAGTCCTGGCAGACGCCCCAAAGAAGCTGTCCCCACCTCAAAAGATGCCCCGGGCACCAGCTGTCTGACTTAGGCATGCTTGGCTCCTCAGCCTCCTAGCCCTGTGTTTCCAAGGTAACAAAGTCCCTGGTAAGTTGAACATTGGCCGGTGAGTTGTGCTTCCCTGAAATAAATCAACACACAGCAGAGAGAAATGGCTGCAGGCCCAACTGAACAGTTGCCCGATCCTGAAAGGCCACTGGTGGAGAGGCCCCTCTGTACCTGTGAAGGAGCCTACCTGCAAAGGCCCCTTTGTACGTTTCATTGGCTGAAGACTAGCCCTGGGAAAGTACAGAGCCTGAAAGAGATAGTCAGAATTAGGGGGAACCTGAGATGAGGATTTGGATGCAGGGTTTTTGTTTTGTTTTGTTTTTGCTTTTGTTTTTGAGTTGGAGTCTTGCTGTGTCGCCAGGCTGGAGTACAGTAGCGCGATCTCAGCTCACTGCAACCGCGACTCCCTGGTTCAAGTGATTCTCCTGCCTTAGCCTCCCAAGTAGCTGGGAGTACAGGCATGCGCCACCATGTCCAGCTAATTTTTTTTTTTTTTTTGTATTTTAGTAGAGACGGGGTTTCACCATGTTGGCCAGGATGGTCTCGAACTCTTGACCTCGTGACCCACCTGCCTCGGCTTCCCAAAGTGCTAGGATTACAGGCGTGAGCCAACACGCCCAGCTTCTAGATACAGGTAATTTACTAAGGATGTGCTCACAGGCAAGATTAGTACAGGAAAGAAGAAAGCAGGACAAAGACAGGGAGAAAGGCGAACAAGACTGGTCGTTTCAGGCACAATCCTTCAGAGGGTAGCTTCAGCCTGATCCCTCAGGGAATCCCTGACGTGTAAGTTCCATCTCACGTTGCTCCTCCCCACCCAGCCTTAGGGAAGGGAGCTGGCTCTCTCATAAGCCTTCTCCAGTTGGGCATTGGTCAGTAGTTACCTTTGGGGATGGACACTCCCTGGCGCTCCCAGTGCCTCCCAAGCAGGGAGGCTCCAGGAGTTGGAGGGCAGTGCTCCACTACTGGAAGCAACAGTTCACCAAAGCCAGGCAGACACAAAGATCAGATAAAGGGACCTGAAGAAACCTGGGCAGAGCACAATGTTCACTTCAGTTATAAATCCCTGCCTGTAAAGGGGAAAGAAGGATCAACAGAAATACTCAGACTTGAACACCAATTCCCTTTATAGAAACTCAGTGTCTGCTGAGGAGCATTTAAGGAGCCACTCCAATTAGGAGGAGGGCCGAGGAGGGGCTGAGCATGTCAGGATCTCCAATGAGAGCAGTTTCTCTTTCCGTTCTTTTACTTATTGCCTTTTATGTACAACATCGTTTAAAGGAAGGCTTCCCCTGATGAAAAGAAGTTTGGAAAAACATCCTGCAATCGCTCTTTATCTCCTCCACATGTAGGGTGGGCAGAGCAAATCAAGATGGTAAATAAGTGGCCCTTGGGAGGAGTCATCTACCCTGCCCTGGGACAGCACCAATCCCAGTCCTTAAGGAACATCACCGCCCGCCCCCAGGTCCTGCACCAGGCTGGAGACCCTGCGTCCTCGCTCTGGCTACACTCACAGAATTCTGTGGGAGGCCCTAAAAATAAATATGCAGAGAATATATTTCACTTTTCAGTGTATCACAATGAGCTGATGCTCAGACATACACAAGGGACAGAGCCAGAAAGAAGGGAGCTTTGGCAACTTGTAAATAAAGCCCTTGGAAATGAAAAATGCAACCCCCTAGATACAAAGAGGAGGACCAAAGGGAGATCTGTGGTCCCAGAGAAGCCTTGCTCTCCATCTGGTTAAACAGGTTGCTGAAACATTGCTTTAATTTCACTCCAGGAAAAAAGATACAAACTGAAAGAGTTACTGGGGGAAAGTAAGTTCCTGGATTCCTAACTTTGCAATTATTCAATGAATATTGTGAGCCAGGCAGCCCACTTGATCACTTGCCCTTGTTGGAAAGTGGGGAAGAAAGGACGTAATTAACAAAAGTGGAACAGGACCCCAGGAGAAATAAAACCAGGAAACCGAAAGAAGGAAGTGTTTAATGCTGGCCACTGAAATTCCAAAGTGTCCCATAATTGCCACTTAAATGTTACCAACCTGTGAAGCTACCATGTGCTTTGGAGAGAAAAACTCCATCAGCTTTCAGGTGACATGAGAAGTTATGGTCACACTGTGAAGAAATGCCCTAAAGCAGAAGCACAAACTGGCTAGCTGGGTTCATTTGAATTAGTTGTCAACGTCATAAAATTGAGAAGTTTCTTTTGGGGGAGATAATAGTGTTAATACCATTTGATGAGCACATCATTAATTTATTTGTATGTGTTATTTTCTTTAGTCCTCACATAAGGTAGGTCACATTACCAACCCCATTTTACAGATGAGGGAACTAGGTTTCACATGTTTTAGAGTCAATATTTGAATAACTGGAGTATTTTGGAATCAAAATACTCAAACTAAGATTTGAAAAAAGAACTGAAAACCATGTGTTTATCCAACTATACCACACTACAAGATAGAGCAAGGGTTGCATCTAGGAGGCTGGAAAGGCATGCAGGGTGTGAGCAGGAAAGTTGATACAGACAGACAGTAGCATATTCCAATGCAGAGGAAAGAATAGGGTGATCATGTTTCCTAGAGCAAAATTGAAGCCAGTCTAGAACTTCGGGAGCCTACTCTTTTTTTTTTTTTTTGAGACAAGGTCTCACTCTGTCACTCAGACTAGAGTGCAGTAGTGCCATCTTGGCTCACTGCACCTCCACCTCCCAGCCTCAAGCGATTCTCCTGCCTCAGCCTCCCGAGTAGCTGGGATTACAGGCGCACACCACCATGCCCTGCTAATTTTTGTATTTTTAGTAGAGAGTTTCACCATGTTGGCCAGGCTGGTCTCAAACTCCTAAACTCAAATGATTCACCTGCCTCGGCCTCCCAAAGTGCTGGGATTACAGGTGTGAGCTACCGTGCTGAGTCACTTGGGGAGCCTATTCACAAGGACAGTACATTGGGAAATAAGAATCAGCACTGGAAAAAACTGGTTTTATGATTGGCAGGGTGCCAAGGTCCAAGCCTGATGGTCAGATAACAGCAATAGCTAATATTTATTGCATCAACTTTCCTATGTCCCAGGCAGGGTGCTGAGCATGCCACACGTACTATCTCTATCCTGTGAGGTAGATACTGTTATCATCCTCATTGTACAGATGGGGAAACTGAGGTGCAAAGAGAGGTCAAGTAACTCATCCAGCATCACAGTTAGTAACTGCAGGAGCTGGGATTAAATGTTCGTAATTATAAACCTTACATTTGCCACTTCAGCTGGCCAAGGGACAGCCAGGCAAACACAGGACAAAGGTTTAGGTAAAGGAATCTTTTGAGGAAGCAACACTAGGTGTCAGGAGCCAAAGCCTGGACAAACAGGGTCAGAGGCCCAGTGCAGGGGGGCCAACCTCAAAGGCCGAAATCCCTTTGAGGAAATGCAGGCTTCCCATCCCATAGAGCAGGCTTCCCATCCCATAGAGCAGCAGTCCCTAACCTTTTTGGCACCAGAGACTGGTTTCGCGGAAGACAATTTTTCCACAGATCGGGGTGGGGGATGGTTTTGGTATGAAACCGTTCTACCTCAGATCATCAGGCATTAGATTCTCATAAGGAGCGTGCAAGCTAGATCCCTTGCCTATGCAGTTCACAATAGGGTTCACACTCCTATGAGAAGCTCATACCACCACTGATCTGACAGGAGGTGGTGCTCAGGCAGTAATGCTCACTCGCCCATGCTCACCTCCTACTGTGCAGCCCAGTTCCTGACAGGCCACAGACTGGTACTGGTCGGTAGCCCTGGGGTTGGGGACCCCTGCCGTAGGGAGAAAGGTAATTGTATACAGCCCCTCGCAATTTGCCTGGAGTCTATGATTCATAATGGGCATCCTTAGAACCAGAAATTCCTTCTCCCCTTATTTACCCCTAAGGAGCCCTTATCCACTCCTGCTGTGGAAGGAAGGCACAGAGTCCTCTTCAAGGATGATGATTACCAAATGGTTCATTATAGCAAAGAAGGAAACAAGCTAAGTGTCCATCAGGAGGGGAATGGCTAGGTCAGTTATAATAAACTCACTCAGGGGAACATGCTCCCACAAAGACACATATACCTCCCATGAAGAGTCCATGATCCAAGAGCAAGCCATGGAGCTGTGCCACTCAGACTTCCCTTCAGGAAAGCAACTGCCATTCAGCTGCAAGGAGTGCAGTGAGCTAACAGTCTCCAGCTGCGGAGCTTTCAGGCTTCACTGCAGCATTTGAGTTGAGGCCATGCTTTCCGGGGAGTCTCCCAGCAGGTGACTGAGCATGGCTGAGGAACTAAAGCTTGGCCATTTCTGCCCAATGAGGCCATCCTCCAAAGGGCAATGTCAACTCTGAGCTCCCACTGGGCAGGTGAGACTGTCAGACCCACACCACACACTGCTCTCCTTGCTCAGCCCTGCTCCCTTGCTCCCTCTACCTTTATCTTTCACAGGCATCACCCCCAATTAACCCCTTATACTCCTAACTCCTCTCAGTGTCCACTTCCCAGAGGATGCCTGAACTGGCATTTCCATTGATCAGTGAAAATAGCAAGTTACAGGACCCTGCATACACTAAGATACCATTATGTAAATAAGCCAACACCTACATAAATAAGTATTTTTTAAAGGTAAAGAAAAGGAAAAATACAAGAATGTAGGAAGAAAGGATGGAAGGAAATAAACCTCACACACAAACACATTTTTTGTATGCATTCATATATGCAGTAAAATCCTCTACCCTTGAACTATAACACCTGCATTCATATATATGGATAGGTATGCATTTAAAAGTTCTGAGAAAAGCCCCACTAAATGATAATCGTAGTTATTTCTTGAGGTAGGGGAAAGTTTAGGAATGATGCATTAAGATTCTCTGTATTGCTTTAATGTTCTTTTTATAAGGAGAATGCTTTCAAGCATTACTTAAGTAACTAAAAACGTTTAAAATGTACGCCAGCCCTTGGGAATCCAGGCCCCTTGGATCAAGACTGAGTTTACTCAAGGAGGATCCCAGCATCTCTGCTTAAGTTAGAGGCCCCCCAGAGTGGAGCCAGAGGCCCTCTAGAAGTGTTGCACCAGGCAGGGGTCAGCCAGTCCTCAACTCACTCCCTGTCTCTGCGGGCCAACAACCACAGAGATGCATCAAGAAGGAGAAAGATCTTTCTGTCCAGAAAGATCTATGGAGTGTTTTAAATTGCATGAGACTCCTGGCCTCCCTGGCTGCACTGTGCAGAGATGCCATAACTCCCCAGAACAGCATCTCTGAGAATTGCACTTGTAAATCTTCCCCTCATGTGGCATGGAGTGCATCAGAGAACGGTTCTAAATCTAATCAGCTGCATGGGCATCTCACGCAGGAGGCAGCCATGTTTGTTACTTATCTGCCAGGACTACCTCTTTCACCTTTAAGCTGTCAGGGTCTTCTTTCTCATCTGTCTCTCTTTCCCTCCCTGACTCCCTTGCCTCTTGCCTTTTGCCTCCTTCTCCCCTCCTTCCCTGCTCCCCTCCATGTCTTAAAGAGGGAGCAGGCTAGATGGGGAAGAGCCCCAGCAAGCTGGGCACAGACTGGAAGCTTCCTTCCTGTACTGCTGGCCTGTACTTTCTTCCCAGGCATCAGGCTCACTCCAACAGGCTGATGGTAGGTCAGAAGTCTGCAATCTGGATGTGGTGTGAATGGCTTCTCACAGCGTGCCCAGAGGAAGAACTCCAGCTGGCTCTCTTGAGGTGACTGATGTTTAGGAAATTACTATTATTTTTATTTTTAGACACCAATAAAAATGACATCTGGGACCAGCGCAGATAAATGTTCCATTTATAAGGAACCAGAAGTCTGAGTGATTGCTGAGGTTGCCTAGCCAAGCATGACAGGGGAACTCGGGACTTCTGAGAGGAAGTTCACCCCCAGCACTGCAGGGATGGAACAGAGCCCAACTTGGAAAACAAGTTGGAGGCAGAAGTTCTGAGAGGTCCCAGAATTGTTATCTTTAGCCAATCTGAAACTCCCAATCCCTGACCAAAAAATACTTTAAGTAAAGTACCATCTTCCAGCTATTTTCTACTATGCCCTGTCAGTCTACATTCACCAAATACAATAGTTTGCAAGAGTGGTACTGTCACCTCCATTCAACTTACGAGAAGATTAAGTAACACACCTACGGTCACTCAGATGATGGATGTCAGGGCTAGGTTTGGCACCCAGTTCTGTTGAAATTACAGCACTGTCTTTCCGCCAGCTCTCAAAGCCAAGATCTTTCTCCCAATGACCCACTTGTGCCATATAAGGCTTCAGAAAATAAACAAGGGGAGGGAACGAAGCAAGAGCTGAGCTAGTGTCAGTCTTTGCAAACACAACTAGCGTCAACTTTGTGAACAGGCTAAGATGTTGACCCTGACTTAGGTCATAACTGAATCTACCTCCCCATGTGCTAAAGGGAAGACAGCATGAGTAGTTTAGATTCCTGCTCTACCACTTCTTTTTAAAAAATTAATTAAAGGACTTTTTTTTTTTTTAAGTTTTTACCTAATGTCCTTTTTCTGTCCCAGGAGCCCATTCAGGATATCACATTACATTTAGTAGTTGTGTCTCCTTACGTACCCCTTGGCTGTGACAGTTTCTCAGACTTTGCTTGTCTGGAATGACCTTGAGAATTTTGAGGAGTGCTGGTCAGGTGTTTTGTAGAATGTTCCTCAATCCCACCACTTTTTACCCAAGATATCCTACCAGAGGACAGACCTCATGCAGTTTTCATAGGTATCTGTTAACTTCACAACCAGAGAATAACTTTGAGATACTAGGAAAAAGGCCTTCAAATTCATTCATTCCGCGAAGAAGCACTGAGCCCTTGATATGTACAAAGAGAGCATCAGAGGAGGCACAAAAAGGGATGCAAGAGAAGCAGGAGATGAGGGTTGACTGCCAAACGGTTCTCTTCTCCACCTCCTTTAGGTCTCAGTGCTCTTCTTTGTGAAGGAAAGATTGCACCTGAGAACAGACAGGTATATCAGATCAGTGTTTCTCAGAGTGAAGTGGAGGGACACCTGTACTAGAATCCCAAAGGTACTTGTTAAAATGCAAATTCCTGGCCTGGCGCGGTGGCTCAAACCCGTAATCCCAGCACTTTGGGAGGCCGAGACGGGCGGATCACGAGGGCAGGACCTCGACAGCATCCTGGCCAACACGGTGAAACCCCGTCTCTACTAAAAATAACACAAAAAACTAGCCAGGCGAGGTGGCGGGCGCCTGTAGTCCCAGCTACTCGGGAGGCTGAGGCAGGAGAATGGCGTAAACCCGGGAGGCGGAGCTTGCAGTGAGCTGAGATCCGGCCACTGCACTCCAGCCTGGGTGGCAGAGTGAGACTCTGTCTCAAAAAAAAAAAAGCAAATTCCTTGCAGAGTTTATCCTGTGTTTATTAAAATAAAGATAAAAAAATAAAATAAGATGCAAATGCTTGAATGCTCGAGCTTACTTCAGATTCACTGAATCAAATGTTGGTCAGAAACCTGCTTGGGGGAAAAACTGCACTTGATTCCAAGGCTCAGGCAAGTTTGAGGGCCACCATAAGAGATGATAATGAATGGTCTACCCTGACCTGATGGGACATGTACAAGACCCAGTGGATACAAAATCAGATAGGTTAAACCAGGTGACACTTCACTAAATTTCAGAAGAAATGGACAGGCAAGGGTTGCTGGAGACTCAGAGAAAGGGGCTATGATCTAGATGGTTGTGCATGGTGTCAGAAAATAGAAGAAGCATTACCAAGACCTGAAGCATGAATATATAAACAGGAGATATCAAAATCTAGTGGGGTTGGGTGGCAGCGTGTAGGTACAGATTGGGGAATCTAAAAACCACGGTGACTTGTAGCCATCAACATAGGTGCCAAGAGAACAGCGGGAAACACAGAATCTGTAAGGCAGAACTTGCATGGAGCTGGAAAGTAGAAAGGTGAACATTTGCTTTTAGACATGTTGTATTCAAGGTCTTGATGAAATAAACAAACATGTCCTATAGGAATTAGGGAAGTTGTAAGAAATAAGGTTGAGAATTTGCATTTTTAACAAGTAACTTTGGGATTTTAATGAACGTGGCCTTCTATTAATACCTTCCTCTGAGAAACACCGATCTGGTACAACCCTTTGTTCACGGGTGCAGCCCTTCATTCACAGATGAGAAAACTGGACCCAGAGGGAGGAAGCAGGGAGGTGACCTGACTGACACTTAACCTTCCTCTCCTACTTCTCTTGCACCCTTTTTTGTGCCTCCTCTGATGCTTTCTTTGTACATATCAAGGGCTCAGTGCTTCTTCACAGAATGAATGAATTTGAAGGCCTTTGTCCTAAATATCAAATTCAAAGATATCTCTGAAATTCAGGTGGGGTGGGAGGTGTCCTACATACTCATAGGCTTTGGGATCATCACAGTGATGGTTTGCGGTATCCTGTCCCTCATCACCCTCCAACTGAGTGCCCCTCAGCCAGGTCAATAATCCCCTCCCAGTTTCAATTCCCCTCTGTGAAGTGAGTGCAGCATTGACCTTCAGGGTTACGTTGAGGACTTAATGAGAAACCATCTGTAAAGTCTTCCTAGCACCCTCAAAAAAATCCACATTAATTCACATTCAGGATCAAAGTTAAAGTTAAAACTGTAAGTCAGACCTTCAAGGAAAGAATGTATAGTAAAAAGAGGAGATTAAGGTCTGAGCCTTGGGGGAAACAAGAGTTAGGGGACAGCAGAAGGAACAAAAGCCAAAAACAGAAGAATATCTTTAAGATTAGAGGAACAGCAACAGGATCAAGCAGTGGGAGCTAACAACTGAGCTTCTAGGGAGTATTGACAGTTAAATCCCACGGACCCAGGTTTGAATCCCTGCTTTTCCACTTACTAGCTGGGAACTGAGACTTGCTAGAACCATTTCCTCAACTCTAAGTCTGGGTGACAATACCTACTATGTCTGGTTGTTGTGATAAACAGCTAAGATGCTGTATGTCAATCTTATGTCCCATAGTAGGGACTCAATGAATGTTAACCAGTGTTATAATTAATATATAGGCAAGAACAACAAGTGTTTTGCAGAAGGGATAGCAAACAGTATCCAATGCCACAAAGAGATTAAGAAAAAATGAAGACTTGAGAAAAACGTTTTAAAAGCCAGGATTTGTTATTTCAGTGAGCAGAAACAGGTAGAAGCCAGTTGGCAGGCTTCTGAAAATGAATACTGCTCATGTGGACTGTCTTAGGGCCTCCCAAACTTTTAAAAGTCATAGTACACACAGAAAATTGTGTTTACACAACACACTGGGACAAACCATTGAGGCTGCTCAAAATTAAAGATTATCCCAGGAACTCCGACTGCCCCAAGCCCTGTTCTGCTGCCTTGAGGGCTGAGGGGACAAATATCCCCGCATTCTGTAAAACATTCTAGCACCATAGTACCAAGGCATAACAGTTGGGTAATTGGGCCTTATTGCCTGCCCCATACAGTCAAGAAAACAGCAACAAGATGTCTGCAATGATTACTGAAACCGTCTTTTTCATGAACTACTTACTTTAAGCAGGGATCAGCCAACATTATAAATGGCCAGCTATTTTAAGGACTGTGGGCCATATGGTCTCTGTTGAAAGTATTCAACTTGGCTGTTTAAGTGCAAAAGCACTCATAGACAATTCATCAATTAATGAGCATGGTTGTGTTCCAATAAAACTGTGTGTACAAAAATAGCAAGCTGGATTTGTCCTGCAGGCCACATTTTTCCAACCTCTGTCTTTGAGCTTCAAAATCTGGTAATGTACTTCCACCAGAATTGCCAAACACACAAGAATAACTAAAAGGAGTGACATAACTAAGTTTGGGTGAGGATGTGGAGAAACTGTAACTTACATACATTGTTTATGAGGGTGGTGTAAATCAGTGCAATCACTTTGGGAAACATTGACAGGATCTACTAAATCTGAACGTACACAGCCTATAACCCAGCAATTCCACTAATGGATATAAGCCCAATTAAAGTACATGCATATGTCTGCCAAACACATGTACAAACATGTCTGTAGTGGCTTTATTCATAATAACCAAAAACTAGAAACAGCCCAAATGTCCAGAGACAGTGGAATGGATAAATAAAGTTTGGTATATTTAATACAGCGGAGTACTATATGGGGATGGAAAAGAACATACTCTGCTGCATGCAACTATCTGAATTCACCTTCAGACAAAATTTTCAGCAGAGAAGCTGTATGATTCAATAATGCAAAGTTCTTGAACAGGCAAAACCAATCAATAGGGACAGAAATAAGAAAAGTGATTGCTTTTGAGGGAAGATATGGACTGGGATTTCTTATTCTGGGAGGGAGTTACAAGGTGCATATATCATAGTCAAAAAGTACATATGTCATCAAGATGTACACTTAAGATTTGTGACCTTCTTACATCTCTATGAAAATGTTTTTTAAAAGAATAAATACCCCCAAATGCAGATAATCCTGAATCCGACATGCCTATGTACTGGGGAGCCAACAACAGCACACTTTCCCTGCAGAACCTGTGGCACTGAGTCAGCCTCTGGGCACACCATACTTTCAGTCCTGATAGGATTGGGAGATGTAGTAAGTTTTTTATTTTCCCCGACCATACTAGACATTGATATTTCACTGGCTGGGTTTCGAGGACTCTAATATTTCCCTCTGTCAATGAAACAGCTACTAAGTGGCACCAAGTTGGATGCAGAGGGGAAGATGGGGTTGGTAGAGGAATAAAGATAAGGATAGGAAGTGAATTAGTAAATGACAATGAACATGACTTGCAGGAAACAAACATTGGTCCCAGTCACCCAGTGAAGGATCCCAACTCCTGTAGCCCAGAATTCCCTCTGAAGGCCATTCTATGAGGTGACATTACCTGCCATGATGTTGCTAAAATGATCACAGCACAGAACATACCACCTAAGCTTCAGCGGCTTCATTGATATGAGCCCTCAGACGGCTGGGGCTCTTAGGAGATGTTTATCATACTCACTGGCTTGTTAAATTGTCTAGAAGTATTGTTCTACTAAGTCCTAAGTTAGCACTTAACTGCACACCAGCTTCTTATGCAGCCCAAAGGATAACACTGGCAAAAAGAATATACAATGGCAAGAAGTGACTTTTTTTTGGACCTCCAGCAACACAGAGTCCTGGTTTCACTGGATAACTAGACTAGGAACAAAGTTCAAACACTGTTATTGGAAACATCTATACAAGTCTGACCCTCAAATCTAGTTCTCTTTCAAACACTTGGCTCCCCTCGCCTCCAAAATTAATGCCTCCTGCTCTTGTTGCTACCTGTTGAGACATTGGTGACCAAGTAAGTTTTCGGAGAGGTGTGGAGGCGGTACAGGGGACACAGGAAGAGAAACCAACATTCATTGACCCCTACTAGGTTTCAGACACTCTACCAGATGATTCTATAGATCTGTGCTGGACAACGCAGTGGCCAGTAATCACATGGAGCTGTTTAAATTTCTAATTTTAATTAATGAAAATTAAATAACATTTAAAATTCAGTTCTTCAGTTACTGTAGCTACATTTTAAGTGCTCAACAGTCACACGCAGCTTGTGGTTGCTGAATTGTACACTGTAGACATAGTACATTTTTATTATCACGGAGGTGTCCATTGGACAGCCCTATATACAGACCTTTTCCCCTTAATCTTTGCAACAGTCCTTTGAGGTAGTTTATCAGTTAGAACGTGTTGGACTGCTGGTAACAAAAAACCCCAGTTGCAAATGGCTTGATAATTCCTTTCTTGCTCTGAGAAGATGAAAATAAATAAACAAAAATAAAGTAATAAAATAAAATAAATTTATGATTGATTTTAAAATAAATAATATTTATCTATACCTGAGAGTTCAGAAAAGAGTTGTTTCCAGGACCAGCACAGTCAGTGAGGTTATTAAGGACCTAGGGCCTTTCCGTCTCAGTGCTGCTCTCACTTGATGTGACAGCCTTCACGTCGTCTAGTTTCCTGTGTGGATGCAAGACAGTGACCAGTGGCCACTGGGACAATGTGCTTCCTTGCTCATATCCCCCCAGGAGAAAATAAAAATACCTCTCTTCCAGTCTAATTGGACCAACTGGGAGCACATGCCCTTCTCTGAACCATTAATAGATGCCACGGACTTTCATACACTGCTTGAGATGAGTCAAGATGTCTCTTTGGAAGTAAAAGTTGGAAAAACTGAATGAAATCGTGATGCTATTGGAAAGGAGGAAGAAGGGAAATGGATGATAGGTAAATAGCCAATGTTATCTACTGAAGTGAGTGTTCTTACTCCCATTTCACAAACAACGAAACTGGGGCTAAGAGGGGTTAAGTAAATTACCCCAGGCCACAGATGGCACACTGCATAGAGCAGGAATTCAATCCAGGGTCTGTCCCGCTGTGGATTGTGTCATCGCCCACATGCCAGCCTGCCACACAGCATTGGGTGCATTTTGTCATTCAGCAGCACACTGCCACAGTGCCACTCAAGAGGTTATCACCTCACTCCTGATTAGCATAACATGACGATTAGCTAATAAGGCAAAGCAGCAATGAACCTGCTCTGATCCTCTTTCTGTGTAAGTAACTTCTGGTTATCTGTTGTATAGGATACATTACACTGCGTTTCTCCTCCCAACCTTTCCCTTTATGTTAAATATATGATTTTTATCCTCAGAAGGGGGATTATCTCTGAGCAGAATTGGCAAGGTTAAACACTATCTATAAAACACATTCAGCTGTGCCATGAAATGAATTACATAATATATCAGTCATCTACCTGGCTTTCAAAACCTGCAAATGCATTTCTGTTCAGTATGGGTGAGTATTTTATATTTTGCCTCCCTTCCCATGAAGGTAAAAATGACCTTGGTTCTTAGGAAGTGAAGATATATTGAACGGGTTAGGATCAACACAGTTCCATTTCATTTAGTCTCCACTAAAATTGCAAGGAGTGAAAATAGAGATTGAATTTATTTTACTATATATTGCCTCATTTGAACTTTAGTAAGGCATTAGCTTCTAAAGAAAACCCTCCCCCTTCCATAATCTCTTATTGATGGCATGTTAAGGAAATTGCCTTGACTTTATTGATTCTGAGCTATGAGGTACAATGTACCCGTAGGTGTGTTAAACTGAGAAAAGTATGCTGGGCTGGCTATCGCTGCTGAGATGGAACTTGCTGACAGCGCAGCACTTTGGCCCTACCCAACACCCATGATTATTCTCCCCAAAGAGCAAATTAATAGGAAGCCAAGTGCATCAGAACCTCCCTGCATGACCTTGCTTGGAAAGAGCAAGCAATGGGAGGAGATGAGCCTCATGTCCTGAGGGGGAGAACAGCAGGGCAAGATCCCGCCACACCACAGCCAGCCCTTCCATATCTCCAGCCTCCTGGTGGGCAGGGATCCCCTTCAGAATTCTCCCGCAAGTAGCCCAGAAACTGTATCCAGTCAGGTTGCTTAATTTGTTAGAGCCTCAAGGTCCTTACCCATAAAATGGTTGTAGCATTTTGGCTGGCAACAGCATCTCTCATATTTGTTCAGGAAACTACGAAGTGATGGGCCACTTTGGGTAAGGAGGGTGAGACTCCCAGAGAATGGTCTGTAAGAAGACCATGAAACGAGGTGGTCACTAACATGCTCTGCATGAAAAAAAGTATCAGCAATGTTGGGCCTGGGAGAGAATCAGGGGGGCAAGTAGAGATGAGAAACTGAGATGGGAAGAGGAGGTGTGGGCGCTGGTCTGGTGAAGAGAAAACTTTTAACATCAAGAATAGCTAGTATTGTTTTACATTGTTTGTAATAAAAACTATCTGCAGCTCCCAAACATGTGAAAAAGTCTATTACTCACACAAATAAAAGTGGTTTAGGGCAAATAGGAGGGAGGTTGGGCATGGGACAAGGAGGAGAATCAGTACAGAGCAGAGGGAGGAAAGTGGCCCTAGGAGGTGAGTGGAGGTGAAAATGGGAGTTGAGAAATGGCCACAGGCACCCCAGCACCAGGGCATCACAGACAGCATGGTGAGAGGAGGAGGCTGGCAACAGAAGTAGAGCCATCTCTGCTTGGTTGCAAAGGATAAACTGACCTCAACCGATACCTGAACCACATGGGAATATAATCTCAAGCTTTGCAGGGTTGAGGTGAAGCTTACATTTAATGACTGCTTTTCCTGATTCCTATGCCTCCTGCCTGCTCTCCACCTCCCATCCCTTTTGAAGAATGTGGCTGCTGATGGCAGGCGCCATTCAATGACTGCCATGAGAGGCCAGTCAAGATGAAGGGAGCACCATTGTAGAGCTCATCGTTCAGTGGCTCTATCTTGTCCTTGGTCTCTCTTCCAGACCCCTTTTCCATCTTTCCCCTCCCTGACCTCACTCTTATGTCAGCCTCCTGTCACGATCCCCATTCTCACAGCTCCAACTGGTCCCAGGCCCTACCTCGCCTCTTTCACCTCTGCTTCCTTGAGTGAACAGGCCCCAGTAAGTAGTCGGAGGCCACAGGCACCCATGAGAAAAATCCTGCACTGTTTCTGCTCTGCCCGATTCCTACTCAGTCACCACTGGATCCCCATGGAGAGCCAGGCCCAGTGAGTACATGGCTCACAAGCTGCCTTAGAGATGTACATTCACAAATGAGAAAGTTTGTCTTCAGTTGAGGGTACCTTGGGCACTCAGGTCAGGGCCAACCTAAAAATGTCAAGTGCACTTTTGCCGATATCCCCTCCCTCCCACACATGTACTCTACTCACACCCCTCATTCTCTAATTTTTATTTTTATTCTTTCCCCAGAACCTATACCTTGCTGGATCACCAACTGACCTAATGGACCCCATGTAGAAATATTTACCTTTGTAGAAACAGACACAGCAAGGAGCCAAAGGAATTACTTTACAAAGGGTAGAGTGTCTGCCACTAGCAAGGGAGCATTTAGGGATTGATGGTGCATGTTTGGGGTTGATAGTGCAAGGCTGGCCTTTACCTGCTGACCTGCCGACCCTCTCCAAAAGAAAAAGACAAAGGATCCCATCTGCTGTATATTTCTTGGGAGTCCAGCCCAGTGTCTGGCACAGAGAAGATAGCTGATGAGTATCAAGTGTCCCAGGCAATCCCAGTCTGAGGGGCCACCCGCTGCTGAAAGATGAGCTTGTCCACCTCTGTGAGCCCCAAACCATAGATCAAAGCCTTCTAAGCCTAACAGAAGGGCACCGTCCCTTCCTTTCTGAATGCAATAATGAGATCACTTTCTCAAGAGTAAGATCAGAGGGGAGTGAAGGTTAAACAAATAAACCTCTTTCTCGCTGATATTAACTGACTCCCATGGCTGTGCTCTGGATATTGTGCTAAGTCTGGGAACACTAAGTCTATTCCTTTTTCTCTATCTCAGCAAAAAGTAGAAGGAGTTGAGGATGGGGTGGAAAGAGAATTATAAGAGTCAGGGAGAGAAGGTTATGAGGGCAGCAGAAAGTCTCAGCGTTCAGGTAATGTGTGTTGAATGAACTTCAGCCTGAGATGATACCAGACATTATATAGGTCACAGGACAATGGCTCAAATGCCTCCAGGTGGACAGAAGCAAAGCTGGCCAGTGAGATAGGTAATGAGGGGCCGCTGCTCCCAGGAGAGCTTGTGACCTTTCTGAGAGTGGCAGCCTCTTCTCAGCTCCAGATAATTATTTCCAAGTAGGTGCAAGAGTCCCCTGTGTCTAGATTTTCCTATTTTTCCCCAAGAAAAGCCAGAAATGTGGATTTTCATGAAAAAAAACACGCACACATACACACACACACTGTTTTGAAACACTGGAAACTAGTTTAAAAATGTTCAAAACACTACACCGGTCAATAAAAGTACACCTGAAGGCTGGATCCAGTCTACCTTGTTTGTTGTAGAACAGTGGTTCTCAAATGTAAGTAGGTATCACAGTCTCCTTCAGAACTTAGTAACAGAATGGATTGCTGGGCTCCACCCCTAGAGTCTTATTCAGCAGCTCTGGGGTGGAGGCCAGAAATTTGCATTTCTAACCACTTCCCAGGAAATGCCAATGCAGCTGATCCTGGGGCCACACTCTGAGATCCACTGCTGTTGTAGACCCCCTAGAGGGTCTCCAGCCTTTCTTTCTGCCCCCATGATGTACTACTGGCTTAAGTGGAAAAGGTCTGCTCTCTCCTTCAGGGCATTCTGTGAATGAAGCTCTGTGTGTGACCTTTGTCTCTCCAAAGCCTCCCTTCAGCACAGGTGTTAAAAACAGGAGCATGAGGCTCTAATTCTTGAGCTCTTTCATTTTCTGATTATATTTCTCTGGCAAGGTCTGGACCCCAAGCATCATATTGTCTTCTTTAAGTCCCAAACCAGAAGATACTTTCCTGGAGAACCAGGTGCCCCTTAGACCTGTGCTCAACCGTACTCGATCATGTTAATGTTAGAGAAAATCCAATATAAATCCCCTTGGTGTCAGGGGTTCTGCAAGGTTGCTATAATCGCCTGAAGCTTAAGAGACATTTTTAACCTCTTCTGTCTTCAAAGAGTCAGTTCCAGCTAGGCCACGAGAAATATGTAAACCCTTGGGGTTCTCATTAGGGCATAAGAGCACATTTCCGGTAACTAAGGAGGAGCGCTGGAAGAAGTAGCACATACTTACTGCTCCAACAGGGCTATGCAGAATTTCCATTGTGATTTGTGTCTTTTCAAACTCAGAGTTACAGAGCTGACTCAATTTTTTTCTCTCCAGTACAGGCCCTGAATAGAAAGCAGTGAGCCCCCTTCCTCCAATTTCCCCAGAGTGATGCAGAGATTGCTGAAGACTGAGTTTATAGGCTGGTCCAGAAAGCTAGAGATATGGGAACCTGGCTTTCCTGAAAGATCCACTGCCAGGGCCCCTGAATGACAGCTCGCACATAGCTTTCATGACAATGAAGCTAAGAACTTAATCCCAAAAGTTCTGACACACTCTCACTGATACCTCATTGTAGTTTGGATTTGCATTTCTTTGATGATCAATGATGTTGAGCACATTTTCATATGTCTGTTTACCATTTGTATGTCTTCCTTTAAGAAATGTCTGTTCAGATCTTTCGCCCATTTTAAAAATTGGATTAAAAATCCGATTAAATCTAAAAAGTTAGATTTTTACTACAGAGTTGTTTAAGCTCCTTATATATTCTGGTTATTATCCCCTTGTCACATGGATAGTTTGCAAATATTTTCTCCCATTCTGTGGGTTGTCTCTTCGCTTTGGTGATTGTTCCCTTTGCTCAGGAGAAGGTTTCTAACTTGACGTGATTCCATTTGTTCATGTTTGCTTTGGTTCCCTGTGCTTGTGGGGTATCACTCAAGAAATTTTTGCCCAGATCAATGTCCTGGAGAGTCTCCCCAATGTTTTCCTGCAGAAGTTTCATAGTTTGAGGTCTTAGATTTAAGTCTCTAATCCATTTTGATTTGATTTTTGTATATGGCAAGAGACAGGGGTCTAGATTCATTCTTCTGCATATGGATATCTGGTTTTACCAGCACAATTTATTAAAGAGACTGTCTTTGCCCCACTGTAAATTCTTGGCATCTTTGTTGGAAATGAGTTCACTGTAGGTGTATGGATTAATTTCTGGGTTCTCTATCCTGTTCCATTGGTCTATGTATCTGTACTATGCTGTTTTGGTTACCATACCTCTGTAGTATACTTTGAAGGCAGGTAATGTGATTCCTCCAGTTTTGTTCTTTTTGCTTAGGACAGCTTTGGCTATTTTGGGTCATTTGTAATTCCATAGAAAAATTGGATTGTTTTTTCTATTTCTGTGAAGAATGTCATTGGTTTGTTTTTTTGTTTTTGTTTTTTATAGGGATTGCACTGAATCTCTCGACTGCTTTGGGTAGCATGGATGTTTTAACAGTATTGATTCTTCCAATCTATGAACATGGAATATCTTTTCATTTTTTTTGGTGTCCTCTTCAATTTATTTCATCAGTGTTTTATAATAATCTTTTACTTCTTTGGTTAATTGTTAGGTATTTAATTTTATTTGTAGCTATTGTATGTGGAATTACTTTCTTGATTTCTTTTTCAGATTGTTCACTGCTGGCATATAGAAATGCTACTAATTTTTGGATTTTGATTTTGTATTCTGCAACCTTGCTTGATTTGTTTATCTGTTCTAATAGTTTTTTGGTGGAGTGTTTAGGTTTTTCCAAATATAAAATTACATCATCTGCAAACAAGGATAATTTAACTTCTTCCTTTCCCTCTATTTCTTTCTCTAATCTGACTGCTCTAACTAGAAATTTTAGTACTATGCTGAATAACAGTGGTGAAAGTGGGTATCCTTGTCGTGTTCCAGATCTTAGAGGAAAGACTTTCAGTTTTTCCCCATTTAATATGATACTAGCTGTGGGTCTTTCATATATGGCTTTTACTATGTTGGGGTATGCTTCTTCTATACCCAGTTTCATAAGAGTTTTTATCACAAAGGGATGTTGAACTTTATCAAATGCTTTTACAGTATCCATTGAAATGATCATATGGTTTTTGTCCGTCATTCTGTTGATATGATGTATCACATTGATTGATTTGCATATGTTGAACTATCCTTGCATCCCAGGGATAAATCTCACTTGATCATAGTGAATAATATTTTTAATGTATTGTTGAATTTGGTTTGCTAGTATTTTGTCGAGGAGTTTTGCAACAATATTCATCAGAGATATTGGCCTGTAGTTGTTGTTGTTGTTGTTTTTATGTGTCTTTCTCTGGTTTTAGCATCAAGGTAATACTGGCTAGAATGAGTTTGGAAATATTTCCTTCTGCTATATTTTCCAGAATAGTGTGAGTACGATTGGTGTTAGTTCTTCTTTAAAATGTTTGGTAGAATTCAGTAGTGAAGCCATCAGTTCAGGGCTTTTCTTTGCTTGGAGACTTTTTATTATGGCTTCTATCTCATTACTTGTTATTGGTCTGTTTAGCTTTTGAATTTCTTCATGGTTCAATTTTGGTAGGTTGTATGTATCTAGTAATTTGTCAATTTCTTCTAGATTTTCCAACTTATTGGCATATAGTTGCTCATGGTAGCCATTAATGATCCTGTGACTTTCTGCAGTGTCGGTTGTAATGTCTTTTTCTCAGCTCTGATTTTGCTTATTTGGGTCTTCTCTCTTTTTTCTTAGCCTGGTTAAAGGTTTGTCAATTTTGTTTAACTTTAAAAAAAAACAACTTTTTGTTTCATTGATGTTTTGTATTGTTTTCTTCTTTTCAATTTCATTTATTCTGTTCTGATCTTTATTATTTCTTTTCTTCTACTATTTTTGTGTTTGCTCTTGCTATTCTAGTTCTTTAACATGCAATGTTAGGTGGTTTATTTGACATTTTTCCTCTTTTTCTTTTTTGATGTAGGCACTTGTAGCTATAAAGTTGCCTCTTAGTACTGCTTTTGCTGTATCCCATAGGTTTTGATGTGTTATGTTTCCATTATCGTTCATTTCAAGAAATTGTTTAATTTCCTTCTTAATTTCTTCACTGACCCACTGGTCATTCAGGAGCATATTGTTTAATTTCCATGTGTTTGTATAATTTCCAAAATTCCTCATTATTGAGTTCTATTTTTGTTCCATTATGGTCAGAGAAGATGCTTGATATTATTTAATTTTTTTTTTTTTTTTTTTTTTTTGAGATGGAGTCTCATTCTGTCACCCAGGCTGGATTGCAATGATGTGCCACTGTGCCCAGCTATTTTTTGTATTTTTAGTAGAGATGGAATTTTGCCATGTTGACCAGGCTGGTCTCAAACTCCTGACCTCAGTGACCCACCCTCCTTGGCCTCCCAAAGTGCTGGGATTACAGGCATGAGCCACCACAGCTTGAATGACTTGTTTTGTAACCAAATGTACAGTCTATACTGGAGAATGATCAATGTACTGAGGAAAACAATGTGTATTCTGCAGCTGTTGGATGAAATGTTCTGTAAGTATCTAGTAAGTCCATTTGATCTATAGTGCAGGTTAAGTCTGATGTTTCTTTGTTGAGTTTCTGTTTGGAAGATCTGTCCAATGCTGAAAGTGGGGTGTGCTTAATTTCTGCTTAATTCTTTGTAATTATTTCAATCTCTTTGTTAAATTTGTCTGATGGAATTCTGAATTCCTTTTCTGTGTTACCCTGAATTTGAGTTTTCTCAAAATAACTATCTTGAATTCTCTGAGAGGTCACTTATCTCTGTTTCTCCAGGATTGGTCCCTGGTGCCTTATTTAGTTCTTTAGGTGAGGTCTTGCTTTCCTGGATTGTCTTGATACTTATAGATATTTGCCTGTGTCTGGACATTGAGGAGTTAGGTATTTATTACAGTCTTCACAGTCTGAACTTGTTTGTACTCATCCTTCTTGGAAAGGAAGGCATTCCATATATTTGAAAGGACTTGGGTGTTGTGAGGGGTCTATCTAAAGCCCACTAATGCTGTGGTCCTTGCAGACTCATAGATTTACTGCCTTGACAGTCTTGGAGAAGATCCAGAATTCTCTGGATTACCAGGCAGAGACTCTTGTTCTCTTCCCTTACTTTCTCCCAAATAAACGGAGTGTCTTTCTCTGTTCTGACCCACCTGAAGCTGGGTGTAGAGTGACACAAGAATCCCTGTGGCCACCACCACTAGTACTGTGTTTGGACAAACCTGAAGCCAGCATAGTGCTGGATCTCACCCAAGGCTTGCTGTAACCACTCCCTGGGTACTGCCTATGTTCATTCAAGGCCCTAGGGCTCTACAATCAGCAGGTGGCAAAGCCAGTTAAGCCTGTGTCTTTTCCTTTAGGGTGGTGACTTCTTCCAGGCCCTGGGCAGGTATGGAGGTACTATGCAGGAGCCAGGAATTAGAGTCAAAAACCATAGAAGTCTACCTGGTGTTTTATTGTACTATGGCTGAGCTGTCACTCAAACTGCAAGACACAGTCCTTCCCATTCTTCCCTCCCCTTTCCACAGTCAAAGGAGCCTCACGCTGTGGCCGCAGACCCACAGAGAGTATCGCCAAGCTATCACCAATGTTCCCTCAAGGTCCAAGGGTTCTTCAGTCAGTTAATGGTGAATGCTGCCTGGCCTGGGACTTACCCTTCAGAGATAGGAAAAAGACTGTTTTTAGTGCTCATCTGATTTTTGGCTCTTATCAAGGATTTGTGTGCGTGTGTGTATAAATAGTTTTTAAAATTGTGTTCTTGCTTGGAGGACAATGGGTGGAGCCTTCTATTCTGCCATCTTGCTCTGTCCACTGGAAGTTACTCTTACTCTTCCAAAGTCAGATCCTGTTAATTCTTGGTTTGTTCCAAATACGTACCTGATATATGGGGACCTCTTGTCTTTTCCAAGAGTGTGGAAATGGTATATGCCATTCTGGTTTAAATTTTGTTTGGAGTGCAAATCATAAAACTTCTAAGTTGTTCTCAGCTGACAGTCTGGAGTGGTAACAATAGGGCATCACTGGAGCCAGATAGCACTGAGTTAGAATCCTGACTTTGCCCCTAACCAGCCCTGTGACTGTGAGGACATTGGTTAACCCCTCTGGGCCACCCCTTCTTTATCTGTCATTTGAGAATTAAAAGGGGTAATGAAGTTGCCTGGCTTAAAGACTGTACTCAATAAATATTATTCACATACATAACCATAAATTAAATGTTATTAATATTGTTCTATGCCTGTTCCATACAGGTATTCCTAAAAGGAAACGTTTAGCTCTTCCACTCCAGCAATTTAGTCTCTTAGTTCCATTTTAGTCTCCCAGGAAGTAGGCAAAACTGAGAATACTCTTTCCCATTTTACACATGAGGAAACAGAAACTTGGGAACATAAAATATCTATCTCAAGATCGTATCGTGACTGAATGCAAAGCTGGTACTCTCTCCTTGTCCCATCCTTATCTTTCCCCATTTCAGGGTTTTCAAGAGACAGAGGGAGTTTCAAAGGGACACTAAGGGCTCAGTTTCTGTTTCATACGTGATTCCAGGTCTCTTTGCAGAGAGTTTGAGCATCAAGTAGTGACAGGTAAAAGCTGATTGCTGATCAGCCCCTACCAACCCCCAATACACATGCATACACACTAATATACATACATGCTGGGAGCTGTGAGATGGCTGACAATGGCCAACACCGGGAGAGAAGCTATTTTTGGAGATTTTTAGGGAGTGGCTGGTAGAAGCTCCGTGTGTGTGTGTGTGTGTGTGTGTACACGTGTTCATGTGTGTGTGTTGGGGAATTAGGGGGTGACTGTTTCAGAGAGAATACTACTCCAGCCAACTAAGTAGAATTTGAAATAATTTCTGCTCAACTCCTAACTGGTATTGCTCCCATCACTCCTCCACACCTACTTTAAAAAGCAGGTTTTTAAATCTGAATTTAACTGTGTTGCCCTCTGACTGAATAATCTTCATCGGCCACTCATCACATTTAGGATGAAGCCCAGGCCTAAAGCCCAGCACAAAGACCTGCATGATGTGCTCACTTCCAACCAGAAGGTGGGAGGCAGTTGTTGCCCAGCAGACACCCAGTTCTCCCTGTCCTCCAGCCATGTGGAGCCACATGCGCCCTTGTCTATACCCTAGGCCTTTGCACAGTTGGATCATTCTATCTGTCCCATCCTCTCCCTCACCCTCTCCCCTCAAAGAGAGATGTGGTGTTTCCCTCCAGGGTTTTTCCTGGAATTCTTTTGTGCTTAGGCTGACCTTCTCATTCTCTATTGCAGTGATCCACTCTCATTTCTCCTGAACCAAACCGTTTACTGAAGGGTAGGGCTATATCTGAGGCCCACCTTGATTTCCCAGTTTATAGCACAGGGCCTGGCCCCAGTAAGCATCTGTACAAGCTTATTTAATAAACAAAAGAATGAATGGATGGTTTGGAGCTCTGAAGGCATCTTTCCACAGAAACAGTGTTGAAAATGACTCTGTGTTCCCTGTAGGCTACTGACCGTAGATGACCTCTGACTTTTGTGAGACTGTAACAGTTTGGCTCCTCCATCCCCATGGAGGAGTAGCAGTGAGGACTGGAGCCGTGATCTGAACTCCAGGCATGGACTTGATGGGCTGGAAGTGATCCCTATGGCCTGGCCTATGATGAGTTTCAGACCAGTGATTGACTCATTTTAAGTCAATGAGACTCAAGGAGAGGGTGGTTGAAGGGTCTGTAGCAGTTCGTGAAGGAGGCAGAAAGACAGGTGGCTCCTGACAGCCATCTCAAGCACTGGAGGAGATCCAGGTGTAAGATGAAGCTGGCTCTGCAGAAAGGCAGAGAGGAAATGCAGAGAGAGCCTGGGTCCCTGGTGAACATGAGAAACTACTAGATGAATTAGATTGCTCATTTCTAATTTCAGTCATGTATGTCAGTAAGATTTCTTGTTTTGGGAGTCACTTTGAGCTGGATTTTCTGTCACCTGCAGCTGGAAGCAGGACTGATCTTTGTGAAGCTAACTAAGTATAAATTTGAGGTCCCTCCCCTTACACAGGCTTCTTCCAAGGCCCTGGGACCCAGGGTGCCATGTGTTTGTAAATATGCAAAAACAAGATATTTTAATCACAACCCATGAAAACCACCACATCTCTCTACTCTGATGCCTGCTCTGTCACACTGCCCTTAGGGTGGGATGCAGTTGCAGTAGTCACAGGTGGTTCAGGGATCTGGCCAAGGTGGGGATGAACTGGTCACTCATGCTGTTGGGTGTGGAGGGATGTGGTTCACCATCACTTTGGGGCTTAGCTAAGTTATGCTGGATGTCCCAGTGTAAGAATGACTTTCGAGAATTTGATTGCCGCCCACACAGCTGACTCACCTGGCACTGTGTCTGGGAGGTGCGGGGCCACAGGTTGTCATACAATGTGAAACACAAGCCACAGCACTCACAATGGAACTGCATGATGGAAGGAGGAAAAACAAGATTTGAAATACATTCTGAGGAAATTTCCACCAGTTACTAGACACATGAAATTGTGAGTGAAGGATTCTGTTTTACTCAATGCCTCATCACAATGAACATTATCTCTTGTCAGATGTAATGGTGTTGGCCTCCTGGTGTGCCATCATGATGATTATGTGAATGGCAAACTGGTTAATGAGCATCTTCAACCCAAAGCATAGTTAAAGATTGGTCACTGCATAAGAAAACACAAAACCCTGAAACCTGTTGGCTTCAGAGAAGACTCCTAAATTTGATCATAGTCCTAAAAATGTACAGGACCTTATCAGTGATGAGTTGTGAAGCTACAAGAAACTTTAAAAAACTATTGATAATGAAAAATAATTGATGAACCATGGTAGAAGAAAGTCCAAATTATCCATCTGTTGGCTTTGGAGAAAAATAACGTTATAAACTTAGCCCCGTGTCAGGAAGTAATCAAAGAGAATGCAGTCAAAAAAAAAAAAAAAAAAATCAGGGAAAAAAGTATTTTTAGAGGGGGCAGTTATCTCAAAGTGCTGAGATTATAGGTGTGAGTCACTGTGCCTGGTCCAAGCTATTTATTGATTAAATGGACCCTTCGTCCTTCAAACCACAGCTTCCCCACCTACAAAAGTCCAGTTGGCACATGGGGTGACAATGCACGCCTTGTGGAGGGCATGGGCCAACCATGGTATCTGCAACCCTTTTTAAGTTTTTTTTTTTATCAAAGACCAAAGCAATACTTATCAAACAACACTGCCTATGACAATCTTTGCCCCTGCTTGTGACAATGCAGGTTCCTAGGCCTATACTCCTAGATATTTGAATTCAGCACATCCAGGGTGTGAGCTAAGCAACTGCACCTTAGATAAGCCTTTTAGGTAGTAATGGTACAGGTTTTCCCAGACACTGGAAAAGAGATTGCACCCAGAAATTCTACCTTTTGAAATTTATCCTAAAGGCAAGCGCACAAAGGAAATTTAAGAGAATTATCATTCCAGTGTTAAAAATAGAAACATTGAGGGGGGAAATTATATATTGATTAAGTAAAATTTTGTATCTCTGTATAATAAAATGCTAGGCAACCATCAAAAATGTTATTGCGGATCGCGATTGAACTGGAAAGATGTTCAACACATATATATTTATTAATATTAACATATATATGTATTAAAACAACATTTTTATTTTGAAATCTGTTTAGATTTATAGTGCAGTTGCAAAGATGGCACAGAGAGTTCTAGTATACCTTTCATGCAAGCTACCCTGAATATTAACGTCTTGCATAACCATGATTTATCAAAGCTAAGATATCAGTAACCATATAATTTTATTTATTAAACTATCAACTTCATTCAAATTTTACCAGTCTTCCGTAAGGCTCTTTTTCTGTTCCAGGATCCAGTCTGGGATATCACATTGCGTTTAGTTGTCATGTCTCCTTAGCATTCTCCAATCTGTGGCCGTTTCTGTCTTTTCTTGTTTTCGAGACCTTGACACTTTTGAAGAAGACTGACCAGATGTTTTGGAGGCTGTCCCTCCGTTGGGGTTTGTCTGATATGTTTTCAAGATTAGACAGAGTTACAGGTATTGGTGAAGAACATTGTCACTGAGACGAAGTGCCCGTCTCAGTGCATCACAGCAGGGAGCACGTGATATCAACATGACTTATGGGTGGTGATTTTAACCTGATCACTTGGTTACAGTGGTGTTTGCCAGATTTTTCTACTATAAAACTATTATTTTTTTCTTTTATATGTGTGAGAAGTAAGTCACTAAGCCCAGTCCATATTTGAGGGAAAGAGAATTAAACTTCACCTTCTGAAGGGAGGAGTATAAAATAATTTGTGAACACACAATATACATTTTCAAAGGTTAAAAAGCAAGTTACAAAACAGTAATGTATCATGTGATCCCATTTTTGTAGAAAAAAAATTTTTATGTGTTCACAAAATTTTATAAGAAAATAAACTACAACATTAACAGCAGCCACCTATGGGTGATGGGATAGTAGGCAGTTTTTTCTCCTTCATCTTACTGATGTAATTTTTCTAATGAATTTTCATTATGAATAGGTATAACTTGTATCATAAAAAGTTGAAGAAAACAAAAAGACAAAAGGCAACATTTAAGACTTGGTCATGATTGAAGCAGGGAGGCAGAGTTAGTACAATGGATAATCCAGTCAAGAGATCAGGTGATTTCAAAAGGCTGGAGTCTTGGGCTAAAACCAAAACAGTGAAAATTTCCAGGGAGAAATGCATGACACAACATTTGATTCAAAACCCAAGGGCACAGGCACAGGATGGAGTGGTGGGAAGTACTGGTGGGCACCAAACACTCTATAAGATCAAGCCCTGGGTTGTTTATTTTCTGAAACCACAGATTCAGTCTTAGCTTATAAGATGTCTGGGTGCTAACATTGTTCATGTAGAAGTGGAGTGAGTGTCCAGCTCGAGGGGAGTAGTAGTCCCTGTCACAGGTGCTGTTAGTTCTCTCTCCATGTTCTCTCTCCACTCAGGGTCCCCTTAAGGCCAGCAACTTCTTAATGCAAGAAGGGCTCAAGCGATCGTCTTGCCTCAGGCTCTCAAAATGCTGGGATTATAGTTGTGAGCCACTGTGCCTGGCACAAACTGTTGATTGAATGACTGGGGTCTTTGTCCTTCAGACCACAGCTCACCCATCTGTCTACCTGTGGCTTCTCTGACCTCACGGCTGTGTTTGGCCTGTGCTTGGGGCAGGCCAGGGTGCCAGGAAGTTAACACCGGCTTAGTCCATTTGTGTTGCTATAAAGGAATCCTGAGCCTGGGTAATTTATAAAGAAAAAAAGTTCATTCAGCTCACCGTTCTGCAGGCTGTACAAGAAGCATGCTGCCGGCATCTACTTCCGGTGAGGGCTTCAGGCTATTTCCACACATGGTGGAAGGCGAAGGGGAGCCGTCATGTGCAGAGATCACATGCTGAGAGAGGGAGAGAGAGAGAGAGAGAGAGAGAGAAGAAGAAGAAGAAGAAGGAGGAGGAGAAGGAGGAGGAAGGGAGGAGGGAGGAGAGAGGGGAGGAGGGAGGAGAGAGGGGAGGAGGGAGGAGAAGGAGGTGGAAGAGGAGGAACAGGTGGAGGGGGAGGAGGGAGAGGAGGGAGGGAGGAGGAGGGAGGAGGGAGGAGGCTCTTTAACAACCAGCTCTCACTCCTGAGAGAATGGCCCCAAGTCATTCATGAGGGATCTAACTCCATGACCCAAACACTTCCCACCAGTCCCCACCTCCTACGCTGGGGATCAAATTTTAACATAAGACTTGGCAGAGCCAGACAAACCATATTCAAATCATAACAACACCCTTGGAGCAGCTTCGACCAATAGACAGATGGCAGTTGGGAACTAACTACCCAGCCTCGTTCTCCTTGACTGGGGCTACTCTATGGCATGCTCTTCATGGTCTCCCAGAATTCCCTGGGAGGGATCCCCAGTCGCCCATGGTGATAACCTGCTCATTAACCACTCTGCATCAGTTTTTCTCCCCTACCTACCGTACTGGTATCTCCTGAGATCACCTCCCAGATAAATCGTTTTTTTTTCTGAGTAAAACAAGAATTTATTTTGACACACTAAATAAATAAACTTAAATATATAATCGTGGTTTTTTGGTTTTCTACAATATTTACTTATTTATTTTTATAATTTTAACTTTTATTTTAGATTCGGGGGTACATGTGCATGCAGGTTTGTTACCTGGGTATATCGCATGATGCTGAAGTTTGGGGTACAATTGATCTCATCACCCAGGTATTATGTATAGTACCCAATAGTTTTTCAACCTTTGCCTCCTTCCCTCCTCCCTCTATTAGCCCCCAGTGTTTATTTTTCCTATCTGTATGTCCATGAGTACCCATTGTTTAGCTCCTACTTAAAAGCAAGAACATGTGGTATTTGGTTTTCAGTTCCTGCCTTAATTCACTTAGAATAATAGTCTCCAGCTGCATCCATGCTGCTGCAAAGGACATGATTTTGTTCCTTTATACGGCTGCATACTATACCATGGTATGTATGTACCACATTTTCTTTATCCAATCCACTATTGATGGGCACCTGGGTTGATTCCATGTCTTTGCGATTGTGAATAGTTCTGTGATGAAATTGCAAATGCATGTGCCTTCTTAACAGAGAAATTTATCTTCTTTTGGATGAATACCCACTAATGGGATTGGTGAAGTGAATGGTAGCTCTGATTTATGTTCTTTGAGAAATCTTCAAACTGCTTTCCACAGTGGCTGAACTAATTTATATTCCCACCAACAGTGTTTAAGCATACCCTTTTCTCCTCACCCTCACCAGTATTCATTGGTTTTGACTTTTTAATAGTAGCCATTCTGACTGCTGTGAGATGATATTTCATTGTGGTTATGATTTGCATCTTTCTGATGATTAGTAATGTCGAGCATTTTTTCATGTTTGTTAGCTATTTATATGTCTTCTCTGGAGAATTGTCTATTTATGTCTTTTGGCCATTTTTTAATGGAGTTCTTTGATTTTGCTGTCAATTGTTTAAGTTCCTTGTAGATTCTGGATATCAGCCCTTTGTTGGATGCATAGTTTGTGACTGTTTTCTCCCATTTTGTAGGTTTCCGTTTACTCTGTGGATAGTTTCTTTTGCTATGCAGAAGCTGTTTATTTACGTCCCATTTGTCAATTCTGTTTTTGTTGCAATTATTTTGAGGACTTAGTCATAAATTCTTTCCCAAGGCTGGTATCAAAAATGGTGTTTCCTTTCCCAGGTTTTCCTCTAGGATTATTATAGTTTGAGGTCTACATTTAAATATTTAGTTCATCTTGAGTTAATTTTGGTATATGGTGAAAGTTAGGTGCCCAGTTTTATTCTTTTGCATTTGGCTAGAGAGCTATCACAGCACAATTTGTTGAATAGGGAGTTCTTTCCTCATTGCTTATTTTTGTTGGCTTTGTTGAAGATCAGTTGACTGTAGGTGTGTGGCTTTATTTTTGAGTTCTCTATTCTGTTCCATTGGTCTATGTGTCTGTTTTTGTACCAGTACCATGCTGTTTTGGTTACTGTGGCCTTACAATATAGTTTGAAGTCAGGTAACGTGATGCCTCTGGCTTTGCTCTTTTTGCTTAGGTTTGCTTTGGCTCTTTGGGCTCTTTCTTTTTTTTTTTTTTTAATTCCATATGAATTTTAGGATTTTTTTTTTTTTTTTCTAGTTCTGTGAAGAATGATGTTGGTATCTTGATAGGAACAGCACTGAATCTATAGATTGCTTTGGGCAGTATGGTCATTTTAGCAATAATGATTCTTCTAATCCAGGAGCATGGAATGTTTTTCCATTTGTTTGTGTCATCTATGATTTCTTTCAGCAGTGTTTTGTAGTTTTCCTTGTAGAGATCTTTCACTTTCTTGATTAGATGTATTCCTAGATAACTTTTTTTATGGCTATTATAAATGGGATTGTGTTCTAGCTTTGGCTCTCACCTTGAATGTTATTGGTATATACAAATGTTACTAGTTTTTGTACATTGATTTTGTATCCTGAAACTTTACTACATTCATTTATCAGTTCCAGGAGCCTTTTGGCAGAGTCTTTAGGGTTTTCTAGGTAGAGAATCATATCACCAGAGATAGTTTGACTTCTTCCTTTCCTACTTGGAAGCCTTTTTTTCCTTTCTCTTTCCTGACTCTGGCAGGGACTTCCAGTATTATGCTGAGTACGAGTAGTGAGAGTGGCCATCCTTATCTTATTCCAGTTTTTGAGGGGAATGCTTTTCGGTTTCACCCTTTCAGTATCAATCCTTGTCTCAGATTCTATTGCTGGGGATCCCAGCCTAAGGCAGTCCCACTGTTTCTGGAGATCAGGTTCAATTCTGTGCACTGTGTTCATATTATTCCCAGGAAGGGACTGTCATAGTCTGAGTCTTGCAGCCAAGTCAGAGGGCTTAAAACTGGATACGCCAGTGATGTTTAACTTAGGGGAGAGTTTGAAGAGGTGGGCAAGTTGTCTTCAGATGCTTGGAAGATCCGTCAATAAAAAGAGGATGTATTTTCTCTACTCTAGAATGTAGTAGCACTGATACAAACTTATACAGTAATAATGAGTGTTCCCACCAAGGTATTGGCTTCTTTTTTTAAAAACTTTAATTTTAGGTTCACGGGTACATGTGCAGGTTTGTTATATAGGTAAATTGTGTGTCACAGAGGTTTGGTGTACACATTATTTTACCACCTAGGTAATAAGCATAGAATCTGATAGGTAGTTTTCCTATCCTCTCCCTCCTCCCATTCCCTACCCTCAAGTTGGCTCCATTGTCTCTTGTTCCCTTCTCTGTGTCCATGTATACTCAATGTTTAGCTCCCACTTATAAATGAGAACGTGCAGTAGTTGTTTTTCTGTTCATGTGTAGCTATTGGCTTCTTTAGGTTGGGGTTGAGTTTCAGTCAACTTGCCATCCTCAGTAACCAGCATAGTGGCTGTCAAAAAGCAAAGAATGGTAGGAGGCATTTGGGGGTTCCTGACCAGCATTTATTCCCACCTTCTCTTATCAATGGTGTTCTCATTTTCCTTTAGAGAATTTACCCCTCTTTCATTTCAAGTCTTCTTTTCTTTAAACTTTTCTTTTAGGCTCAAGGGTACATGTGCAGTTTTGTTATATAGGTAAATTGTGTGTCACAGAGATTTGGTGTACACATTATTTTACCACCCAGAAAATAAGCATAAAACCTGACAGACAGTTTTCCCATCCTCTCCCTCCTCCGGCCCCGCTACCCTCAAGTTGGCTCCGCTGTCTCTTGTTCCCTTCTCTGTCTCCATAGCCCATCTCTTTGATTGCAGTTATTGGTTCAGAGATGGGCACATGACCCAGTGTGAGCCAATAAGAGAGAGTCTTAGGTGGTGTGAGAGGCGCTAGCAACAGAGTTGCTTAGTTCTCCTGGAGGATGAGGTAAGAGGCCTGGTCTGCAGCAGCCCTTTTGCTCACAACCTCATTGAACCAGGAGGGCAAGGAGAGCTCAAAGATGAGTGGAAAAACAACACGGAGGCCAGGCGCGGTGCGCGGTGGCTCACGCCTGTAATCCCAGAACTTTAGGAGGCTGAGGCGGGTGGATCATCTGAGCTCAGGAGTTCTCTGGCCAACATGAGGACACCCCATTTCTACTAAAAATACTAAAAATGGTGGCGTGTGCCTGTAGTCCCAGCTACTCGGGAAGCTGAGGCAGGAGAATTGCTTGAACCCGGGAGGCAGAAGTTGCAGTGAGCCAAGATCACGCCACTGCTTTCCAGCCTGGGTGGCAGAGTGAGACTCCATCTCAAAAACTAAGAATAAAAATAAACAAAAATTTAAAAAAACATGGAAGACAGAGTGGAAGGAGAGCACCACCTGGTCTTTTGTGGCACTTTTGAACTCTGGGACAAGCCTCACTTGAAGCCATTTTTTTTCCTAGTAATACCTTTTATAGGGTAAGTCAATTTGAGTAGGTTTTCTGTCGCTTGTAATATTATGTCATAACTAAATCTATGCTCAACACAGGTTTGCTGGTGAATACATTGTATAAAAATGGAGCAGATTTCAGGTAGGTATAAAGAAGGGTTTGTTAAAACTCAGAGCTCTGAAATACAGTACAGAATGCCCTCTGAGGTAATACATTTTATATTTCCAAAGGAAGAAGCACAGGCTGCATCACTATCCTGTCAGGGGTGCTGAAGAAGGAATCCCTGTGTGTGTCTGTATGAATAGGAAACAGAACCTTTCCCACTTTTAACATTCTGTCATCATATGAATCTAGTGAGACTCTACAGATGGCAGAAAGCCAGAAAGGATATCTTTAAGAGGAACCACAGTTTGAGGGTGCTAGTATAATATAAAATTATGACTGGAAGTGATTTGGGGCCTAGCTCTTCCTGTTACTCTACATTCTCGGAATATCCTGGCAGGAGATGGTAGGGTGGAGAATTCTGAGTGTGAGCTAGGGGGAATGACAAGGTAGCATCAGAGCTGGGTGACAAGGGGGCCCCATAGTTCCTACAGATAAGCAGGACTCTGCAGAACTGCTGGTCACCGGGGACAAGCCTCATTTGAAGGTTTGACTGTAGCTCAAGGACCCAAAGAACCCTTAGATTGCTGGTGGGGATGTGCAGTAGGCTTTAGAGGGGTCCTGTTCTTACTGTGGCACTTGTGTGAAGAGAAGGGTTTGCCCTAGGGAGTTTGATCACGCATACAAGGGCATATGAAAGAGTAGGCATCCTAAAAACTTGTCGTTGATTTTTTTCCCTTTCTTTTCAACTACTTTCTGAATGTATAAATAACTGATAGTGGAATTAGTTGGTTCTTTTTTATTTTGTGGGGGCTTACCAGCTTGCAGCTCTATACCTGCACACCTATATGATGCTAAGCCTACAGCCAAGGGCTTAGGAACTCTGGAATCTGCCAGATCCAGGTTTACGTCCCGGCTCTGCCACTAGCCTCCTGTGTGGTTACAGGAATCATATTTATCTCTCAGAGCATCACTTTTCTCATCCATTAAATGAGACTCATTGCATGCACCTACCTCACAGAGCCACGGTTAAGATAAAACACAAAAATTATGCAAAAATTTTTGCATACCCTGAGTGCTCAAATAGTGAGAAGCATAAAATGCTTATGTGGGATCTTCAAGTAACTTAAAAAATGTATAACCTGTATAGGGCAAACAAAATGGGAGCCAGGGTTCAGTTTGGTGTGTTCCGCTGGATTGCTATATTTGCTTTGAAGTCTAGAGGGTGGCCTGTGCTCTCCAAATGCCAAGGCCACATAGCCTCTGTCCCTGCTCTCTGTCCCTTTAGTCTCCATCCATTCTCTCAGACGTTGCAAGGCAAAGACATTGCATAGGCAGGGACATATCTGTCCATGTGTCAACAGCTGATGACATGCTTTGAAAACCATCAAGGGCAAGAGGAATGAGAACAGGCAGTGAGATCAAAGTTTCTGAAACTCCCACCTCCTCCATGTGCAGACATTCTGGCTCTTTGGAGGCTGAAAGTCAGCCTGCTTAAATGCAGTTCATTTCAATTGAATTTTCTAAATGTGAGTTCATGTTAAGCACTAAGCCAGTTCTTTGGGATTTTTGTGTGTGTGTGTGTGTATGCCTACTATGGGCTTTGCGCAATTTGGTGTTTCAAATACATTGTCTCATGGCAACGGTATGATTTAGAAATTATTCTCTTTACTGTAGAGAAAAAAAGTGCACAAGAGTGGTGTAGCCTTTTGCCCATGGTTACCTAACTAGTTGGTGACAAAGCTGGGTTTCAAACCCAAGTCCTTGTTGGCTTCATGCTGCCACTCTTTTCTGGAACACAAACAAGGTAAGTGTAAACATTGAAGCATTGCAATGGTGCTGTGGAGGAAAGAAAGGGAAGTGTCTTTTCCAGCAATTCTCACGTTTCACTGTAACATGGATCACCTGGGGGTCCTGTTAGACTATGGTTCTGAGCCTCTAGACTCTGCCTTCCTAAGAAGTGCCTAGGTGATGCCCAGGCTGCTCCTCTGTCTGTCGCAGCTGGAAAAGCAAGGATCTAGTTATTGATCTCAGACAGGGCCCTCTCAGCCTTTTGAGAAGAGATACTTGATCAAAATGGTGACAAGAAAAGGGTGTGGCTGGCAGTGTGAATTCATCACTGCTCTTGGCAAAACGACTCCCCTGCTTAGCTACTTCCTGTGAGATCAGAAGGGTGGCACCTAGAGAGACACATAGTGATATTGTGATGCTGCAGGCATGGGGCATCCAGTAGCATCTTGCTATGATGCAACTCAGGATAGCACCAGATTCAAGACAAGGCAGGTATGCCTCTGTGCCAACTGAACGAGGTAATTTACTGCTGGAAGTTCTAAGGAGCCAAGGACGTGTGGTGGATGCTGATGGTGCCCTACCGAGATCTTCACCAAGGGGTGCCCATCCCCAGCTGCGATGAATGTTGACTAGAGTGCTCACAGCTGACCTGTGCTGAATGAGGCAGTTCAAAGTGTTGGCCTCAGCTAAACGAGAGCTGCCTCTTTCAGAGAGCTACCTCTACCTCTAAAAGGTAGAGGTAGAGTTTCCTCGCTACCGTCCCTACCCACTTAGAGGCAACCTGTAGACAATGATTGCTCTTGGCCTCTAGAAGGGGCCAGTCTAGAAGGGTGCAGTTCATGCTCCAGGGCTCCCCATGGGATAGGCTCAAGCAGACTCAGCAGGACCACTTCCTTGCTTAGTGTATTCCCCCTGCCCCATCTTGTTTTCCTTGTTCTCTTTCTCCTGGAGCACACCCTCAGTAAACTGCATGCACTTGAATCCCTGTCTCAGGCTCTGCCTCTAGGTTACCTCACCTAAGAGAGACTTTCACACAAGTGGCTACTGCTAGGCACCAGGTGCCCTTTGAGCCCTCACAAAGGTAGCTTCTTATCTCAATTTCCCAGGTGAACAAACCGAGGCTTAGGGAGACTTCCCTGGCTAAGTATTCACAGCTGAGAAGTTGCTGGGCCAGGAATGGCATGTGCCCATGCACCCTTCTGCTCAGCCCCTTGCCAGAGCCTCTTCACACTCACCTTCACCCTCACATGATGCTGAGGCACGTGCCTGAGATTTGCCTTGCAGTGAGACTTGGGTATGAGGAAGAGGTGGAGGTGGGCTTCTCTGCGACCCTGCTCTTGGGCAGCCCACACAGGTAAAGTTCTGTGGGCTCAAAGAAAGCCTAAGGCAGAGGACCATGACTGTATTCAAACTGATTCTTACACTCAGAGCTGATTCCTTTGAAAGTGTGTGTTTTTAACTTTTATCCAGGTTCCTTTACCCACATTAAATGTTCTCCCCTCTAGTTTTTCCCTGGGCACGTCCTTGCCAGAGTGAATCACGTCAGGGTTTTTGCTCCATGCTCTCAAGAACAGTAGAACACTTGGGTGGAACAAGAGACAGGATCCACAGACACATCTTTGGATGTGTAGCTGCTCATGGTGCCCAAGAACTTTGAGGCCACTGTCCAATTTGTTCACCTGTGATCACTGTACACATTTTACAGAGAGTGCTCAGGTCCCTTCATGGTTCTCACGAGGTCAAGATTCCTTGATTTCAGACAGGGAGAGTGGGCTTAGGCTGTGGTAGGAGTGATTCAGTGTAGTAAACATAGCAGAAACACAGGCCCCAGACCCCCCGTGAAAGGGAACAGAGACCTTAGCCTGGGAGAGCATCCTATGTCTGAGCTGGAGGGGTTTAACGAGAGGGGTGGAGAGACTAGAGGTGAGTGATTTGAGAGGCCTAGTGCCCAGCATCAAGATTCCAAAAACAGGATCTTGGCAGAGCTGATGCCAGTTTCCCAGTCTAGATTCCCCCTATCAGGGCCCATCCCAGGGACCTAGCTCCTCAGCTAGAAGAGCTGTCAGTGTTGGGGTTTCTTTAGTGAAACCCACAGACTCCAAGCCCTGGCCTTGTGGCCGCTTCATTTTCAGTTGCTTATGCTCCCCTGTCCCGTGGCATCCTGCCCTGGGTGGTGGCTTTTCTCAGATGCCAGTGACACAGATGGTTCCCACAGGCTTGCCTGCTCGTCTTCCATTTTCACATCTTAGTGGAGAAATGGTGGGAGACTTCAAGAACAAGACATGCAGACCTCACCCCAGTTAATATGGTTTATATTGAAAAGGCAGGCAATAACAAATGCTGGCGAGGATGTGGAGAAAAGGGAACCCTGGTACACTGTTGGTGGGAATGTAAATTAGTACAACCACTGTGGAGAACAGTTTGGAGGTTCCTAAACAAACTAAAAATAGAGCTACCATATGATCCAGCAATCCCACTGCTGGATATATACCCAAAAGAAAGGAAATCAGTACAGTGAAGAGATACCTGTACTCCCGAATTTGTTGCAGCACTGTTCACAGTAAGCAAGATTTGGAAGCAACCTAAGTGTCCATCAACAGAAGAATGAATAAAGAAAATATCGTACCTATACACAATGGAGTGCTATTCAGCCATAAAAAAGAATGAGGTCTTGTCATTTGCAACAACATGGATGGAACTGGAGGTCATTGTGTTAAGTGAAATAAGCCAGGCACAGAAAGACAAGCATTGCATATTCTCACTTATTTGCAGGATTTATTAATAAAAATCAAAACAATCAAACTCATGGACATAGAGAGTAGAAGGATGGTTACTACAGCCTGGGAAGGGTAATGGGGTACTGTGAAGGGGAGGGGGAATGGTAAATGAGTACAAAAACATTAGTTAGAAATAATGAATAAGACCTAGTATTTTGTAGTACAACCGGGTGACTATAGTCAATAGTAACTTAATTGTACTATGGAGTACATTTGGAGTACTCAGAGTATACTCCGGAATATAATTGGATTATAACACAAAAGATAAATATTTGAGGGAATGGATACCCCATTTCCATGATGTAATTATTATGCATTGCATACCTGTTTCAAAGCATTTTATGTACCCTATAAATACATACACCTATTATGTACCCACAAAAATTAAAAAATTTAAAAAGAGTAACTTGCAAAGAGGAAATATATTTCTATCTTCATGTGACTGCTGGAGTTAAGAAGAAGGAAAAGAAGAAAGAGTCATTGTCCACTTAATTTAATGATAAGGATACAAGACAAAGAGGCAACTACCAAGTTTACCAGGAGAAAATATGTAAACAGACCTTAGGTAAATAATCAATCAGCAGGCATATATCAAAACTTATATGCCTAGACATATATCACCAATTCCTTTCTTTAAATTGTGATTAAATATACGATTTTAACCATTTTTAAGTGTGCAGTTCTGTGACATTAAGTATAATCACATAGTTGTGCAACCATCATCAACATCCACCTCCCAGAACGTTTTGATCTTCCCAACTGAAACTCTGTGCCCATTAAACACACATTCCACTTGTATAAGGTACCTAGAGAACTCAAATTCATCAATTCCTTTTAAGCAGATGCCACTTTTTACATTTCAGTTCTTACACACTAGGGAAATGTGCACAGGATTGATATTTGATTTGTTCATTCATTCATTCATTCATTCATTAAAGCTAGCATGCCTAAGTGTGAATAACAGAATTGCTTTCTGTTGCTTGATATGAACTAAAATGAGACAGGAAAAACAGAAAAACGCCTCAGTAACTTCTGAGCTACATTTTTCACAGGGCTGTTGGAGAGTTGACAACAAGGAGAAAGGATGTATTTTTGAAAGGATAAAGCCCCCTTATTTTTTTTTTTTTTTTTTTTTTTTTTTTTTTTTTTTTGCCCTTTTTG